>NW_023458555.1:111720003-111720698 GCF_013731165.1 Rhagoletis pomonella
AGCACATGTGTGCGCCCCACACCCGGTAGAAATCTTAACAAAAATAATATCGTTTCTCGCAGCCCTTTAGCTTATCGTTAATCTCAAAGTTATCTGTTTTCAATAAAATTTTAATTGTTCTCTTGATAATTATCAATTGCACTGGCCTATTGTCAAAAGATGTAAAGAACAGTATTAGTATTACTGACGTGCATTTAGGTCGCTGGTTCCAAATATTCTAATCTTTTTGAAGTGAAACTTCTTAGGCGGCGGTATCGCAAAAATGGAGAGTGAAATTTTTAAAACTGAAAACGTTACATGAGTGAGAAGGAAGATATAGGTAGTATAGGCAAGGGGAAAAAAGAAATAAAGCGACACATGACGGGACGAATACCTACATATGTATATATGTATGTTTGAATGCACGTATGTATGTATACATATATATGTATGTATGAACGAACTCATTGCGCATTTAAGCTCTGCCGCTACCAAGCAGTATACTATGTATAAATGATGCAAGCATGCTTCGCGTAACTATGTACATTAAAGTGGTCCAAAAATGTATGTAAAAAAAATAAGGTCGGATTTTTAATGCCGCCACCCCCTAGGGTTGTTATATACCGGAAAAAAATATACCTATATTTTCTTATTTTGAAATAAAAAATAATTTAGGTAGTGCTCAAAGCGCTCAAAGTTTTCCATGTATTTTATAT
>NW_023458555.1:111720798-111721881 GCF_013731165.1 Rhagoletis pomonella
ATGTATGTATGTGGGTATATGAATAACGACCGCTTAAAATCGATTTCAAAGTTCTACTTTCGCTGTAGAAATTTTAGGTCTACGTTATGTAGTTTGACTATTGTCAATTAAATCGAATGCTTTGTATTGCATGCGCTCCACGTATTTCATTTTCAATTTCATAGATTGTTTATAATGACTTTTGCTAAAATTTCAAAATCAAAAGTTATCAAAACAAATTCTATGGGACTGAGAAATATTATTTTCTACTTTTTAGTCCATTTATAAAAGCGTTGTATATTAAAAAGTTTTTTTATATTATTTATTTTATTTTGAAATCAAAAAATATTTAGGTAGTGCTCAAAGCGCTCAAAGTTTTCCATGTATTTTATATGGAGAAAAAACAACTTTTCGTAGAAATAGTGTAGAAGTCTTGAAAATCAATATTTTTCGATCGGAAAACTTTACTTATCTTCAGGAGATTCCCAGTAATAATACTCAATTGTTTCTTTAACAAGTTTTTCATGGTAACTATATTTTATAGGTCCTCCAATGCCCTTAGAAAATGCAATGGGGGGACCTATAAAAAATCTTTAATCATAAAAAATGGTTAAATAAACAATTGGATATTAATACTGGAAGTCTCCTAAAGAGAACTACAGTTTTCCGGTCGAAAAATATTGGTTTTCAAGAGTTTTATACCATTTCTACGAAAAATTGTTTTTCTCCATATAAAATACATGGAAAACTTTGAACGCTTTGAGCACTCCCTAAATATTTTTTGATTTCAAAATAAAATAAATAATATAAAAAAACTTTTTAATATACAACGCTTTTATAAATGGACTAAAAAGTAGAAAATAATATTTCTCAGTCCTATAGAATTTGTTTTGATAACTTTTGATTTTGAAATTTTAGCAAAAGTCATTATAAACAATCTATGAAAATGAAAATGAAAAACGTGGAGCGCATGCAATACAAAGCATTCGATTTAATTGACAATAGTCAAACTACATAACGTAGACCTAAAATTTCTACAGCGAAAGTAGAACTTTGAAATCGATTTTAAGCGGTCGTTATTCATATACCCACATACATACATAC
>NW_023458555.1:111721981-111723537 GCF_013731165.1 Rhagoletis pomonella
GAAAACAAATCGGCACAACTGGTTCCAATCGTTGTGGCGATTATCACCCTCAAATGACAAAACTTTAAGCTTAAAAAATTTGCGTAAAAATATTTTTAAAGAATTAAAAAAAAATAATTTGAACGGAATCGTAATAATAAGATTTTTGATGCTGTTTTTAACTTTTTTCAAAGATTGGTATAAGAAAAACTTGAATAACTGAGCCTAACCTCTCCCGATTTAGACTTGTGAGATACCATTGGAAAGGTATTTTCTCACCCTTTTTATTTATTTGCTAATAAACTCATTCAAAGGATGAAAGAGAAAGGTAGGATGAACGAATATCATTCAAAGTTGAATTAAGATATGTTGGTTTTGAGAACAAAAATATTGGGTCCTGAATGATTTTTTTTTGCACATAAAGAAAAAAAGTGGGAAAATACCTTTTCACCGAGATCCCATAAGTCTAAGCCAGAATAGTTTTGGCCCAGTTATTTAAGTTTTTCCTAAATCAGTCTTTGAAAAAAGTAAAAAACAGCATCAAAAATCTCATTATTACGATTCCGTTGAAAAGATTTTTAAATATTTTTATGCAGAATTTTTAAGCCTAATTTGTTTTGTTATCTGAGGGGACTTTTCTCAAAAAGTTCTTTATGAAACTATTTTTATTCATAAAAACTCCTTTTTTTGAGGTATTTTCAAATCGGTCCAGCTCGCTTAAATCTTAATATTTTTCCGAAATATGTTGGTGGACGTTTTAGAATATAATAAATTTTGTAATCCCGGCGGAAAAACCGGAAGTTTGCATACGCTTACTTATTCATATTATAGTCAGCCCTTAAGCCTGTAAGTTCTTTAAAAACAATTCAGCTAATTTATTCAGCAATCTTTCGGCACATAGTCCCGCTTTTTGGCTGCAGACACTGGAAAATAGGAGGAGTATTTTTTATCTTGACGTTTTTTGAATCCCGTTGGTAATTAAACGATTAATATGTAAATTCATATTTTTTAATTAAAATTTTAACTTAAATCAAATTGTATAAAATATTCAAAATTTTGTATAATAACTATTCACCATTCAAATATATTTCAATCCTCTTATTCGAAAGACACTCGGGAATCCATATTTTGTAAATGTTTTTGTTATAATACTCTGAAGTGGATGTCAGTCAACCAACGTGTGATTTATAATGTAATTTTATTCATTTTCAAAGTTAAAAATCGTATGCTTCCTAGATATCTTACGACAGAAATTAACTATGTGGCTAATGTACAGCCATATTTATTAAGAAATGACGCAGATATAAGAAGACCACCGTATATCGATGGCTGATTGGGGGATCGGCCTACCTTGGCAGCCCGTTCGAAAACGCCCTATCTCAGAAAACTTTTCAAGAACGCCCTATTTCAGAATTTTATTGAAAAACACCCTACCTCAGAATTTGGTTGAAAAACGCCCTATCTCAAACGAAAATACATCGAAATTGTGCTGAGGTAGGGCGTTTTTGAAACAAATTCGGATAAGGCATCTTTCAATAAAATTCTGAAGTAGGGCGTTGTTGAAAAATTTTCTGAGA
>NW_023458555.1:111723637-111725508 GCF_013731165.1 Rhagoletis pomonella
TTTCAATAAAATTCTGAAGTAGGGCGTTGTTGAAAAATTTTCTGAGACATAGTGTTTTCAAACTGGCGGCCGAGATAGGTCGGTCTTCCACTAAGCCATCGATATATCAAACGCAGCACAGAATAGTCTATTCTATAAAGGAGCAACTATATTTAATTCGATTCCTTACGCTATAAAATATTTAATTTTTAACTCATTTAAAAGAAAACTATCTAATTGGGTAAACGAAAATTTTGTATAATCATCCTTAAAGACAAATGGAACATGTATATTTCTATACATTTTCGACATTTGAGAACAAAAAGTTCGAAACCTGAAAGATAAGTAACAAAAATCGAAACTCAGGTTTCAAGCTCGGTAATGTAAAAAAGACTTGTAAAAAACTAAATCAATTATAAATAACACTGGACTACGAAAAGAATTATGAAAGGTTCTTTTGACCAGATTAGGTGTTTCGCCAGGTTTTTTTTTTGAGGTTAAAAAAAATATTGACGTGATGGGTCAAAGCGGACCTCAGATCCGTGTTCAACGAATCCAAGAGCATGTACAACGATAAGGGGGTCGATTCTCGTTCTGTGATGAAGTGAAAAAAAGTTTTCATTTTCGTTTTCACAACTACTTTTCACTCTGCCTTTTCACAGACATTATTTTGCGATTCTGGTTTATGCTGTGAAAATCGTGTTCCATTACCACTATAGTCGTGAAACTTTTGCAACTGTGCTATTGAATTTTCGAAGTAAATGTCAAAGTTGAGGAAAACGTAAACAAAACATCTCGGGAATAATTATTTTATTAGAATTATCGCAAAGAATTCGAGACGAGCAATGGTAATAAAGGTGTACATTTTTTAAATGCAGTATATACAATTTAACGCATTATGTATTTCAGAGATAATTTGAGAGCCGACGCAGACATCGCGACGACCAAAATCCCTTTGAGATTACAACAGACGAGCATTTCATTGATTTATATCGGTTCCCCAAAGCTTTGTGCCTGGAATTAATTAATGAATTAATGCCATTTATGCCGAACTCGCAACGGAGACATGCTGTTCCGAGTCATGTAATTATTTTAAGCGCCCTGCATTTTTTTGCCACTGGTAGCTTTCAAAGAAGTGTGGGGCAAGACAGTTTATCTGCTTTATCCCAAACATCAGTTAGCAGATGTGTGCAAGTGGTGGCAACTGCACTTAATAACATAGCCCACAGACATATAAAGTTCCCAAAACGCGAAGACTTCCCGGCGCTCAAAATAAAATTCATGGAAAAATACCAGTTTCCTGGAATAATCGGACTCATAGACGGAACGCACATCAAAATATCAGCCCCGAAGAAAGAAATTGAGTATGTTTACTATTGCCGAAAGGGTGGGCACTCCAAGAACGTTATGATAATATGTGATGCTGATTATATCGTTTTGTCTGCTAGCGCTCGGTTCGGAGGTACTGCTCATGACTCATATGTATGGCGTCGCTCTCGAGCTTGCAGAGCTCTGGAGGAGCTTTATGAGGCGGATGAGCGCGATTTTTGGCTTCTGGGTGATAGTGGCTACCCACTACAGGTACAATTTATATTATTTTTCTTTGTTAAAGATCTAATGCTAATATAAATTTTAAATTAGCCTTGGCTGATGACACCAATTAGAGCGACATCATGTACCGCAGAAGAGCGCTACAATATAGTACACAAGTCAACTCGAGCTCTTGTAGTGTTGTCGCTCCGTGTAAGAAAACAGTCGAATATATCAAAACATCTGACGTTTATTCAAATAGTTTAAATTTGCGAAATCAAAGTTACATAAATTGTTTAAATATCTGTAAAATATATTAAGTTTAATACCATTTTAAATTACATTATTTCCTCTTGTCTTAC
>NW_023458555.1:111725608-111726675 GCF_013731165.1 Rhagoletis pomonella
GAGTATCAGCCAAAACCGTTGCTCTCAATCTTGTATAAATTCCGGCAGGGAAAGATAGCGATATGCGGTGATATACGAGAAATGTATCACAGAATTAACATTAGAAAGGAGGATCAAAACACTCAACGGTTTTTATGGCGTGAAGGCAATCAGATAAAACCGCCTGATACATATATTATGACGGCCATGATATTCGGAGCTATATGTTCCCCATGCTCAGCGCAATACGTTAAGAATATTAACACGGAAATGTATCGCAGTGAGTATCCAAGAGCTGTTGAAGCTATAATTAATCGCCATTATGTCGATGACTACGTTGACAGTTTTGATACTGCAGAAGAAGGCTCGCAAATTACAATGAATGTTATCAACATACATGCTGCGGCTGGTTTTGAGTTGCGTGGTTTTGTATCGAACTCTGGGAAAATGCTACAATCAATTTGCGGATCATCCAAGACTTTGAATAAGCTAGGATACCAAAACATGTGTCGTGGTGAAAGCGAAACTGGGAAGATTCTTGGAATGTATTGGGACCTCAGGGAGGATACGTTATTTTTCAACTTACTTTTCTCCAGAGTACCGAAAGCTATTTTAAATGGAAGTCGACGTCCTACGAAAAGAGAAATGTTAAGCATGATAATGTCGGTTTTCGATCCATACGGGTTTTTGTCGAATGTGTTGGTGTTGCCGAAGATTTTTATGCAGAGGTTATGGAAATTAAGTGTTGGTTGGAATGACACTATTCCTGATGAAATTTATGACAAATGGCAGGAGTGGTACGAAAGTCTCGAGAATGTGAAAGTATTGAAGATACCCCGGTGTTATCATCCAGAGTTTACTAATCCAAAGGCAGACGTACAGCTACAAATATTCACAGACGCAAGTGAGCTAGCGTTTGCGGCAGTCGCGTACTGGCGTGTGTGCTACAAAGGAGAGATTCATGTCGTTTTTATTGCGGGAAAATCACGGTGCAGTCCACTAAGCGTCATTTCGATCCCAAGATTGGGCTTCAGGGAGCCGTGTTGGGTGTGCGTTTGAAGGATTCGATCATAAATAACCATGACGTG
>NW_023458555.1:111726775-111727118 GCF_013731165.1 Rhagoletis pomonella
GTTTTGAAAATATCATTGGCGTTTTGGTGTGAAAGCAAAAAAATGCGTCGAACCATGCCAGTTCAAGAAGCTAGACATGACGGAAAACTGAAGGAAGCTGTGTTAGCAGAGACGACGCACAGAGCTAATTTAACTGAAAGTCGTCGTCTTTTCATAAATGATCGAAAAACAAATCGTCGTTTCCTTATTGACACCGGCGACGATTTCTCCGTAGTCCCACCACAAAAGAGCGAGAAGTTAGACTTAAACCACAGCCTGTATGCAGCTAATGGTACTCCGATAAAAACTTAGGGAACAAAGCTTCTCCAAGTCGACTTCGGGATATTTGAGTTTAATGTAATGA
>NW_023458555.1:111727218-111737041 GCF_013731165.1 Rhagoletis pomonella
ACGTTGCCCAGAGTGCGCGAACGAGGACGCAAGAGTCGGGATTGAGTATAGCCATGCAACTGTAACTGCATACCCAGCGCAATGACTATACCCCATTACACTCCAACCTATCATAGTATAATCGGACTTTAAAAAAATTCTATGTTTTTGAATCTGGAAAAACACGTGGTAGATTTAAAAAGAATGTGGTAGATCTTAGTTTTAAAATAGACTGTTATTTATTTTTCTAAAAAATCCTGCAAACTTTCACTTAAATTGCAAACTTTTTAATTAGAATCGCTAGAAAAAAAAACTTTTAAAGTTTAGTATAATAAAGTGAACATTTTAAGTTGCTAAGAAATCGCGTTGTTTTGGCATTTTTTTGTTGACTGACACAGTTCCTTCCATGTAAAGAAGTTTTTCAAACATATTTTGAGAGTTTTCTGCAACCTTGCGGGGTGCTGCCAGCTGCTCTCACATCACGATGTAGCGAACAAAGGTGGATTCTTTAAACCGCTACTTTGGTTTTGCCGATTCTGACAATTCTCAAATAAAAGTAAACAACGCCTCAGAAACTTTAAATGAACCGAAATTCACTAATACTTTCAGAATCACCATTTTTTAATATTTTGTTTATTAATTCTTTTTGTAAATCATATATTTTGCAATTTAACACAATTAAACAACGCTTCCTACCGAATAATTACATATAAAGAAAATTATGTCGAGCAAAAGCAAAACTACTCAAAAACGCGAATAGGTGATAGATTTCAGACCTTATGTGGTAGATGCTCAAAAAGTGGTAGAAGTCTGATTACTCAGTCACACGACAGCCTGGACTTGTGTTGTGGATTTTGTTCAGTTCATATGCTTTACACTTATTTTATTTTAACAGGCTGTACGCCGCATACCACAAACCCTTTATGTATTTAAAGTTTAAGTTATTTGTCTACGTTCCGAATGTACCTGAAATTATGGGTTTTTCCCGAATGTGCGTTCAAATTGAAAAGTTGAAGAGTAGGTACAATTCACTATTTCGCTCCACTTGTTCGCTTCTTCATCTTCTTCAAAATTACCGTGGAAACACGGTGCCGGCGAGCGGCAAATTCACCACAACGAAATTCGCGCTGTCAAAATTGAAACACCCGCCTGCAAATGAAATTGAACACAGGCAAAGCCAAATGCGAAGTTCGCTGGGCGTCGTTTCGTGGTGATGGATTTATTTCTATCGCTCTGCTGGTCAATGGCGACAGTTCATGCCAAGGGTGGCCTTATGTTGTTTTTTTTTGCGTTCAACGTTTTATAAGAAAGAGCGAATAACAAGAATTAATTTTTACTAATTCCTCCTAGTTATATATTTATATTTGTTATCATTTCATCATTTCTAAATATGGTTTCGTTTCTCAAAATATGGTCACCAAAATTATAAATGCTACGAAATGGTATCAGTTGATTTCACTACCGCTCTAATTCTGTTAACGGCGCGTTTGCAAAGGACAATGCTAGACAATAAAGAAATACGTATTAGTTGTCAAAGACGCTGATAATTGTCTCCGTGGCGTAATATATGTTATAAATATATATAATAGTTAAGACAATTAATTTTGAGCAAAATTTCGAACGTAAACGTTGAATTATAAGTTGCAGAAACACGAAGTTCGCGCGAGCTATTTGAGCTAAAAACTAAAAAATAAAAAAGAAGAGACAAAATTACATACACATACTAAAATTAAAGCGATGATACTGAACGTTTTAAACATTGTCAAGGGTTAAAACACGTTTCCAGTGGGTTTCTGGGGTTACTGATTACGAATCTGATGTCAGATTTTCAAAATTCAAAATTAAAAAAAAAACGATTGGATTTGTTCGAGTGCCGGGTTTCGAACAAACCCAATCGTTAAAAAAAAATGGACCGCCATTTTGAATTTCGAAAAACTGACTTCAGATTCCTAATTAGCAACCCCAGAAACTCACTGGTAACTGGTTCCAACCCATGACAATGCGTAAATCGTTCAGTATCTACGTTTTAATTTTAATAGTGTCTTTTCGAGAGCATATTTTCGGGAACTAGACCCATTATAATTGTCCAAGACAGGTGTGTAATTAAGGGTAAGTTCCCCAATAATACCAGAGTAATTATATGTAAAAACCACATTTTTAGCTACTTTTTTTTAAATAAGAAAATACGTGTCTCTTTTTTTATCACAAATAACCGTATTCTGTTGTAGCGTTTATGAATTTCCAAAAACAGTGTTTTTATGATCCACTCTAGTATGCATGTATTAGTGAAAAAGTGTGCCTGTATTGCTATTGTCCGGTGTAAACCCGTAAGTAAAGTAGGGCACCGGGTATTATGGTTCCAGCATTATTCTTTACACTCTCATTATCATAATAATGTGACGTCACATACTACGTTTATACGCACGTCTTATTTGCAAATAAAAATTTGCAAAATGGTAAACTTTGCCGTATAAACGCTCAGTTAATTTTTTATTTGCAAATAACTAAATCACGCAAATAAGTATTGATTAGTGGTACTATTTGCAAATAAGCGCAAGACGCCGTCATTCTTAGGTTTATTTTCGTTTTCGATGGTCATCTTATTGCCTTTATATAATCAAGACGTTGCCATTTTTAACTTTATTTTCTTTTTCGATGATCATATTATTGCCTTTTTATAATCAGGTAATGTTAGAAAAGAATTTTTCACCGTCGAATAAACAGTGAGTTAGGTATTTGCAAATTATTTTTATTTGCAAATAGCTTACGTATAAACGTAGTAACACTCAGTTACTCTCAGCTCAATGGGCGCAATTTTGTAGTCTATAATTCTTGGATTTGCTCTATGTAAAAGAAAAGAGCAACACCAAAAGAAAATGTGAAAAATCGCGCCAAAAAATTTCAGTGTAAGAGTCTTTCTTTGTTAAATTTTTTTTATCCGTCTTTTTTCGCGATAAACTTTTGAGCTCGCACCTTTATTTGCATCTAGTGGCGATATGTTTATAAAACACCATAAGTTTTTCAACAAAAACAAGAAAAACAAGTTCATTCAAACAAAATAGGAATAATAATGCTATAGGTAATGCTTTTACAACCAGCGCGCTGCAGCGTTCGGAATTTAGGGCATTAAATAAACCCTTATTAGTGGCTTTGATTGCGATAAAGCCGAAGGATTAAAAAGTGGTCCTAAGAATATCGGGTAGTAGTGCACTTTAGCGAAACCAGGTCAAAATGGACGGAAAAGGTTCGAGAGTGGTATCAATCGACGCGTCTTAACGCCAATAATAACAATCCGAGACCGGAAATTAACATCTTGATTTCATTAAAGAGTTGTTTGCAAAACAACACTTGTACTTTCCGCCCTATGTTTTGATGAATTTCACGCAAATTAATGAAATAAATAAACTCAATTTAACACGTATTTATTAGTTTTTATACATTTGTGATGTTTTAACTGTACACTTTCGCGAAATTCTGTATTTAATATTCCGATGGTGAAAATCCGCACAACAATCTTGTGTAGTTAATTCAAATAAAATGGGGGAAAACTGGTGCTGCCACTCTATTAATACAATTTGTATTTCAACTTTAAAAACACCCAAATAATGCACAAGAAATATAATTTTGTGAAAAGGGGATTTCTGTTCCTTTTCTTCGCACGCAGAAAGGAGAATTCTACGTAGTGAGGGTTATAATCCCTAAGCGCGGCCGAAGGCCGCCTACGCAAAAAGGTGTTCTCTGCAAAAGGTGTTGTGCCCCTTTCCTTTGGCAACGCAGAAAGGAGAATTCTACGTTGTGAGGGTTGCGAAGGCCGCCTACGCAAAAAGGTGTTCTCTGTAAAAGGTATTCTGCCCCTTTTTTTTGGCAACACAGAAAGGATAATTATACGTTGTGGAGGTTATAATTCCTAAGCGCGGCCGCAGGCCGCCTACGCAAAAAGGAGTTGCACGCATAAAAACTTTTTTAATAGAGTGGCAACACTAGTTTACTACGCAGGTTGTTGTGCGGATTTTCACCATCGGAATATTGCTATTAAATACAGAATTTCGCGAAAGTGTACACTTAAAACATCACAAATGTATAAAAACTAATGAATATGTGTTCAGTTGAGTTCATTTACTCCATTTATTTGCGTCAAATTCATCAAAACATAGTGCGAAAAGTGCAAGTGTTTTTTGTGGATAGCTCTTTAATGAATTAAAAATGTGAATTTCTGGTCTCGGATTATTGTTGTTCGCAATAAAGCGTCGATTGATACCCCTCTTGAATTTGTTTCATAAATTTTGGCCTGATTTCGGTAAAGTGCACTTTTATCGAATATCGTCTTCGTTTTCGTCACTACTAAGCTCGTTGGAGTTAGTTAAATGCAGTCTGCAATACTTATAAGTAAATAAAACATACCTTTTATGTAATGTTGGAAATGCGAAAAGAGTTTACCGTTAAAACACAGTAACAGTAACAGTAATAGCAAACAGCGTTTCAGTCTCGTCGTCTTTTTGCATTGCGAAATGTAAATGTAAAGAACTGCGATCATTATGAATAAAATCGCTAAAAACTAGCTAAGAGCTCCTAAATTAACACTAAAAACCCCCTAACGCTAATTATAAAATAATCTATTGGGAAAAGCACCTACTGTGGGATTCAAATTGTTACAAAATTGTTGTCGCAAAATTGTTACAAAGGTTGCATTTGTTGCAAAATTTTTAAGCATCATAAAAAAAAATTACATTTGTAATCCGAAGTTTCGATAGATCGTTCATACAACTTTGTTTGCAACGTTGACATTTCGCCAAAAATGCCACTTTGCGGCGTTTTATGAACCGCACTAGTACAAGGCAGTCTGCACATGGGTCGTATCGTTTTAGACGCGTATTAGATGCTACATACGAAAGTTGTACGCTTTGATGCCGCACACGTGCATTTAAATTTAGATCTGCATACGAGTCGTCAGATTCACGAGTTCGTCACAGCAAGCTAGCTGCAAATCGCTTGGCGTAGCGCAGTTTTGGTAGCTAGGCGTACGTACGCTAAGAAAGGAGGAAGAAAAAGAATTTTTCTTACTATTTTCCGTGTACGTGCATTTCATAATAGAAACAGATAAAACAATAAAATTCGTGCATATAATTGAAAAATAACTGAAAATTAATTAAAAAAATAATAATTTTTGTCACTCGACATTTTTGCTCCTGATACTTTGTACTTCTACTCTGATTGCGTGGTGCTCGAGACACTTTGACTTCGTCTATTTGAGCTTGTAGTTGTTGTATCTGCTTACCGAGTGTAGGCTCGCCACGTATGGCTGATACATTCGAAAAATTTAACATTTCCATCATTTGGTCCGCTTGCCGTGCCAAGTCTGTTGAATCACCCGTGCCAATTGATATCACCGCACGTATATTATCAGGTAAGCGTTCGAGCCATAGCGATTTTAGCACATCGTCACTAAGTTTATCCCTGGCCAATTCTCTCATCCGTTTCAGCAGTTGTGTAGGCTTTAAGTCACCGAGTTCACTTTCTTTAATTAGCTTGCGTATTTTTCGCTGATCAGAGTCGGAATATTCAGCAATCAGTGCTTTTTCACTGCCTCGTATTTATTTGCTGCCGGCGCGTTGCTTACAATGTCAGCAATTTGCATTATCGCCTCCGCACCTAATGAACTGATCACATAATGATACTTCGTGTCATCGCTTTTTACATGTGAAATTGCAAAATTGGATTCCATCTAGATAAAATATAACTCGGGCCTTTGCTTGCAGAATGCAGGCGGTCTAATGCTGATGTGTTGTAACTCACCGGTAAAACGATTTTCTTCCGGCGTGTGGGCTGCCCCTGTGGTATTATCCTGTTCTTCTTCAGACATCAGTGCACGGCTAGCTCTTCTTCACGCTACAAAACGTATACATTTTGTTCAAGTGGCCGATGCCGTCACGTGCTTTTCGAACCTTCTCGAATTCCTTGTGTCGGGGTCACCAATGTGGGTAGCTCCTGGCTCGTCACGGTGTTAGCGCAGGTCCCACTACCGAGTTCCTAACGCCAATTGGTATGTCAGTAAATGTTTACACACCGGTTGTGTTTTTACTCAGCAAACTCTTCAGTAGCTTTTATTAAATTATTACTATTACAAAATCAAGTATCAAATAATCTATATCTTCGCGAGGTGAGTAGCACTCGTATACACGTTTTTCGAATGGTTAACAAGAAAGCGTAAAAAGGAAAAGAAAGATAATTATGTATCTACATTCTAGAATGTTTCAAGAAAAAGAATGTCAATTTGAAAATTAAACATGATTAAAACAGTGTTACCAGATTTTACATACAAGTATATCTCAAACTAAGTTTTAATAGCTAATAGTAGGGTGTCTAACTTTTTTGCCGCCACTTTTTGTAGTCGCCTCGTGTGCAGATCTTGAGGCATATAGGAATCGTCGCTGCATAAAAAATTTAATACGCGTCTAAAGCTATACGACCCGTGTACAGACTGTCAAAGGCCATTGAAGTGGCCATGCACTGAGCGGCTGAGCGGCATTTTTGTATGGCGCCGCTCAGCCGCTCGCTGCTTTGCTGCTCATTGCGTGGCCTCGACCTTATAGCGTTTTCGTTTCTCAAAAAAAGTTCTGCCCTTTTATATGGGAACTCTTACTTTGCGTTGCCCTGAAACCTGAGAAAATGTTGCATTCTTTATATGAGAATGAAACAGAAAATGTACTACTCCATCACAATTTATTTATAGAACTTAATAAAGCTGAATTATTCACTTGGCCTGTAAGTCTTTAACAATTTTAAAGCAAAACACTTATTTCTGATAGGGGAAATAATTGAATTTTTACAAGATTAAATTAAAAATCAACCATGCAACTCTCACCCTCACGTTTATTTTAGGGCAGAAAAGGCAGCACTTTCGCCGGATCAGAGCGCAACCTGCTGAGAAAAGAACACGACGCCTTGTGAAAGGGCTGAGAAAAGAACATGAAAATGTGACAGCGTTAACACAAGGCAGAATAAGTGCAGCCTTTTTTCGAGAAAAGAAAATGCTATTAGAGACATTTCTGTATTCGATTACGACCGCCGTACATGCTCACACTCGCACCCGTTCACGGTGCTGCGCTGATGTGGCACCGACATCGGTCGACTCGTGTGCATCCACATTTGCACACTTGAGTTTTTAGTTTCCGTTCAGACATCGCTGCAACTTCAGTTGCATATTATCGGGGATTTCTCGTTTGGTGCTGCCCTTTGCATTCACGCACAGCAACTCGTCTGTACACAATTGTTGTCTGCTTTGAACCGCTAATCTGGGCTCGAATCGTAACATATTTACGTTATCGTATTACTCGTCAGGTAAAAACACATTTTTCGGATTATGGCATATGGAAACGTACTCTTTGTCCCATTCAGCTTATACTGCCTGACGTATCACGTAATTTTCTTTCGTATCCTTTTCGATCCGTGAACGGATTCGAGCCCTGAATTACTAAGACGAACGAGAGCATAAAGCTTGTTGCCCGAGCATAAGAAAGCCGTCACCTCCTCTTCTAGAAGTAACGAGTTGCCGTGTTTGAAAACAGTCAAAAGAACACTCCTGCACTATTCTAAGATTCATGTTTATTCAATTGAAATTGTTTAACTTTTCTTGAGTTAACACTGTTGCTTGGGTATTATGCATGATTCAATAATAATATTAATAATAATGTATTATTAAATCATGACTATTATATTATATGAACTATTTAACATTTTTTTACATATTTGAATGTCAGGTTGTTGGTTGAGTAAAGGAACAACTTTTGCATAAATGGAAGTCGACCAGACCGCTTTCGATATTTGTGATGATCATGAACATAATGATTTAAGTGTGGATTATGTTCTAGAAAACGTGCTCAGTACGCAAGAAGATTCTGACAATTGCGAAGAATACCAGCAGCTTAAAGAAAGTTATAATTCAGTCCTCATCAATGGGTGTCAATGCAATGAAAATAAAGACAGTTGTGTTTTGTGTTTGCATAGTGGAAATTATGTATTTGATTTGCGATCAAAAGAATTAGTTCTTGACAGGGAGAGGTCTAAGGAATTAATTTATGAATGCAATTATCAATGCGAATGTGATCCCATTAAATGCCTCAACAGACTTGTTCAAAAAGGACCCAGAAAAGGGCTAAAAATTATTAACTCCGAAATGTGTTACTCAAAAGGCCTCATTACAACAAAACTCATTCCTCAAGGCGGTTTTATTTGCGAATATGCCGGTGAAATCCTAACACACAACGAAGCTCTTAGACGACAAAAAGAAAACATGGAAGCTTCTTCAATGAACTACATTCTTTTTTTGAATGAACGTAATATAGAGGATAAATACTCGACGAAGTTTGGCGCACATACAACAATCATTGATCCCTGCAAGAGAGGTAATATTGGACGTTACTTAAATCACAGCTGTAATCCAAATTGTGAAGCGCGTAGTGTACGCGTAGATTGCCCAATTCCAAAGATTGGTAAGTCAAAATTCCTAAATAGTTTTGTTCACTAATATCCATTTTGTATTTCAAAGGTATATTTGCAAAACGTTCCATAATAGCCGGAGAAGAACTTTGTTTTCATTACAATGAGGGTTTGATTGAAGTGAAAGAAAAAATTAATTTGGCAATAACCAAAAGAACAATTTGCCTATGTGGAGCCCCAAACTGTTTAGGATATTTGCCCACTGGTAATTTATGAAGAATTATTAGCTGCAATCCAGTACGCCATCCGCGCTTACCAGATGTTACTTAAAATCGCTCCCGTGCTCGCTCTAAGCGCGTTGTTATTAGTTATGTTTCTGTATTTTTTCCAGGGCTTCGGAGCGGAGCGGGGCTAAGGAACAAAGTATTTCCGCTGGAGCGGAGCTTGCGCAAAAAGCTAAAAGAAAAGTTATTTTGCACATTAGCTCCTTAGAGAAATTACATTAACTTTCTTTTTATTTCTGCTACTGAGAGCAATCGTGTTAAATAAACTGCCATTCTATATTTACTTGGTAATATTGTTCAATTTGAACGGAAGGAAAAACAATGACTTCCCAGCATCGTATATAATTACAAGTATGGAATCCTATGCCCCTTTTTGTCTATTCTCTTTCTAACAGCGGACGTGCCTGCCAAACTGAAAAGCATGATGGCGGCAGTGTTTCACAGGCACGTTCGACGATACGAACGGCAATGGAAGGTAAGAAATGGAAGATGGATGACATGAGAGTGAAAGAATTATGAAATAGCAGAATGTCGAACCAAAACGAATTTCAAAAATCTGACAATGCGAATGACGTCAAAATGAAAGAAATGCAAAATAGCGAAATGTCGAAACAGAAGAAATATATGACAGGCACGTGTTCAACGGTTTTGTGCAACAAAAAGAGTTGTTGTGTTGCGCCATTCAATATTAAAAAAAATTTAATTTGGTTAAATACGCTTTTTTAAAAAGTTGAAAAAACTACATATTTCGCCAGCCAAAAAGTGTATAAATAAATATATAGCATCTTGCTATAAGATTTATTTATAAAAAGGGTATATGCTTATTGCCTTACTCATAAAAAACAAAATAGATTTAAAGAGCTATCTCTAAACAGTAACATAAAAAAAAAATTAGATTTGTTTACTTTTTAAGAATTTTGGTATAACATTTAACTTAACTCTTTGTGCACCCATCTCTTTTTCTATTTATTATTCTCAAATTTTTCTTTTCCTTAATACTCATATGACTGAGTTTCAATTGATTTTTTTCTGACGTTTGCAAAATTGAAAATAAAAAAATTAAATTGTTCACAATTCTTGTTGCTTGAGATTAAAAATCAGAATGTGTGTGTGAGCTTGAGTTC
>NW_023458555.1:111737141-111739989 GCF_013731165.1 Rhagoletis pomonella
CGGTTTGCGCAATGCGAGTCAGACGTCTCAACGCTTTATGAACGATATATTCTAAGACGAAGCATAAAGGAAAAAATGCAAGCAATCTTGTAGCACATGTTTTTTCTAACCAATTTATTATTTTTGTACGTGTTTTTGCATCCAATCACCGCGCACTTAATTTTAATTAAATTTGCAAAAAATCTTTATTGAAAATCGCTTAAAAATCAATGAGATAAACCACCGACAAAATACACATAAAGAAAGAAGCAAAACAGAAATAGCAAACTTCAAAATTACGCACGTGACACACTTTTTTCTCAATTGCTATTACAAGTTGCTGCTTCTTAACCGGTCAGATCTGTTCTAATTGGTTCATGGAAGTGGTGGAAATAAACACATATGTGGCGGCAAAAAAGTTAGTCACCCTACTATTAGGTATTAAAATTTAGTTTGAGATATACGTGTATTTAAAATCTGGTAACACTGTTTTAATCTTAAAACATTCTAGAATGTAGATACATAATTACCATTCTATTCTTTTCCTTTTTACGCTTTCTTGGTAACCATTCGAAAAATGTGTATA
Organism: Rhagoletis pomonella; assembly: GCF_013731165.1. NCBI lineage: Eukaryota > Metazoa > Arthropoda > Insecta > Diptera > Tephritidae > Rhagoletis > Rhagoletis pomonella. The sequence continues at coordinate 111,737,707 of NW_023458555.1, forward strand.
CGAGTGTTACTCACCTCGCGAAGATATAGATATTTCTTTTCCTTTTTACGCTTTCCTTGTAACCATTCGAAAAACGTGTATACGAGTGCTACTCACCTCGCGAAGATATAGATTATTTGCTACTTAATTTTGTAATAGCAATAATTTAATAAAAGCTACTGAAGAGTTTGCTGAGCAAAAACACAACCGGTGTGTAAACATTTACTGACATACCAAGTGGCGTTAGGAACTCGGTAGTGGGACCAGCGCTAACACCGTGACGAGCCAGGAGCTCCCCACATTGGTGACCCCGACACAAGGAATTCGCGAAGGTTCGAAGAGCACGTGACGGCATCGGCCACTTGAACAAAAAAATATATACGTTTTGTAGCGTGAAGAAGAGCTAGCCGTGCACTGCGTCGCTGACGTGGTTTTTTTCTGCAAGGATGTCTGAAGAAGAACAGGATAATACCACAGGGATAGCCCACACGTCGGAAGAAAATCGTTTTACCGGTGAGTTACAGCCAGTGTTGCCGCGAATCTTTTTAGTGGTAGCCAAATTCCTTTAAAATAAGGGCTGAAAAAGAGCTAAAAAAAGTCGCTGTGGCTAAAAATGGTAGCTAAAATTTGTTACTTACATATACATATATAAACATTTTCAGTAAGTAATGGCATAGAAAAACAATGAACTCTGAAAAAAAGCTAATATTTTATCCAACCAAAAGCATTTTTGTATAAAAGGGGAAATATACGACACCAGCTTGTTGGCTCCATCAAGTGATTGTACCATCAAGCTGGAATCATATAATTTACCAGCATGCTGGTACAATATTTATTTCTTTACAAATGAGGTCGAGGAATGATCGAAATGATTAGAGCCGAAATTTAACAATTTTTCTACAATTTTGTTAAACATTGTTTTTCTTTTTAATTCACAACTGCAATACCGTGAAATTAATCTTCCACGAACACGTCTTTGACTCATATAGTACAAGAAATTTCTGCTAAAATGCTTATTGCTTAGAAAATTCAGCTAATTTCACCACTCATGACACCAGCATGCTGGTACAATCATAAAATGTAACAAATTAAGCGTAATAATTAAGCCTTAAGCCGTAAACTTATCTATTTTAAACTATAGTTAAATCGTTAATAGATAAGTTAACAGCCCTAACACTTTTGGAGTATGTATGTATAAAAACGTAAAGAACATATAATATATACATCGTCGTTTAAAGTGCAAAACCGCGTATCAACAAAATGCAAAACCGCGTATCAGCAAAATGAAAAACGGCGTATGTGAAGTTGTAGAAATTATTTTCTAGAGCGTAAAAACACTCATATTTCAAAATGGTTCCCTTTTTTATAAAGCAATCGCATTTCTGGCTAGTATATTTCAGGACGAATGGATAAGGATTGAGCCAAGAGCATGTGTGAGCAAATCCAATTTTTGGCAGCCAATGTCAGTTACGCGGTTTTGCAGAATGCCGACACGCGGTTTTGTAATTTAAACGACGATATGTAGATATATATGTCTTTCTTAGTTTAAAAATTCATCTCTTACATAAATGAAAAAAATATGAGATCAAATTAAGCGTATACAACTTTTTCATGCCAAGTATGAATAAATTCTCCAAAGGTCTAAAAAAGGGCTAGGGGCAATTTTAAATGTATGTCAAATCTAGTCACCAAAGGGCTAAAACGGCAACACTGGTTACAGCACATCAGCATTAGACCGCCTGCATTCTGCAAGCAAAGGTCCGAGTTATATTGTATCCAGATGGATCCCAATTTTGCAATTTCACATGTAAAAACCGATGACACGAAGTATCATTATGTGATCAGTTCATTAAACTATGTTCCCATTGGCGTAATTTAGAGGTCAATCTTAATTTACGCATAAATTAAGTACAAACTAAGTAATTTCGCCTTGTAAAGTCTCTCAGTAAATTAAGTTGGAAGTACGTAGTTTATCTTAAACCAAGAACCAAATCACGAACAAATCAGTGTCGGCTCTAATTTTATCGATAATAATCGAAAAAAGTATTGTCCCATAACTGATATGTCATTGTGTTTGGACGTTTTTGTTTTTAATAATCGCGCGAGTTACGTCACCTGGCCATTCCACTCCAATAGAAAACCGAATTGAGGTTGACTGGTCAGCGTAACGCTACACCTAACACAGTGCATTGGACCATCGTATTGCACAATAATAAAGAATTTGTCAATAAAGAAGTAATAATAAGTGCAACGACATTTTTAGATTGCCAATAAAGAAGTAATAATAAGTGCAACGACACTTTT
>NW_023458555.1:111740089-111753650 GCF_013731165.1 Rhagoletis pomonella
TTGTTGCTTGAGATTAAAAATCAGAATGTGTGTGTGAGCTTGAGTTCGAATTTTAAAATTATATTGCTGGCAAACGTCAGACTGTCTCTCAAAGATTTTACCATGGTAAAAATCAAAATATTTTATAAGAAATTTGTTGACCGTTTTACAACGGCATTTAAAGCTTTTTTTGCTCAAATTGAAAAGATTTCTTCTTCGCACACTTCTCTCCTGCTTTTTATCGTAGTTATTATTCTGTTGACATCTAAATTGCCATACATTTTATGTCGTTGCGAATACATTGTTTTCCGGCGTTTCCTCTGTGAACTTTTATAACTACATTCATAAAAATATTACTAATTTTAGTTTATATTTTTTTTTTATCTTGCTATTGCTGAATATCCAAAAGGAATTAATAAATAATAAAAAGTTAGTTACAATTTTAGTGAATGGTTCTTACAAATAATAGTATTTTGTGGTTGAAATGACTTGATCGCCGGCAAGAACTAATCAACTTTTTTACCAAAACCAAAGCAGACGGGAAGGAAAAATAGTTGTTCATTAACGATTTGTCCGAAATATCGTTCTTATAACGCGCTACTGCTCACTAAATTTGTAAAAATCAATTTTTTTTCACCTAATTGTTATATTTTTCTTCATTGTGGTAAATTTCCACATCATCACAGGAGCTGGCTGTCAAACCGATACCAAAAAAGATACCAGAACATTCAGGGCTCAATCTTCTTTTCTATTATTATTGTACTGCTACTTTGAATTTCTCAATTTTGACCATTCTGATCTAAAAGTAAACGAAACCTCAGAAACTCTAAATGCACTGCAATTCACTAATACCTACTTCCGCAAAAATCGCCTTTTTTCATATTTTCCTGGTTTAAAGTTATTTTAAATCATATATTTTTATCGCCTTATTCCTAAAAAATTAAATTTTTAAAAAGCTTTTTAGATTGCCGTTTGCAAACATTTTTCAATTTATAAACCTTTTTTAAAGCTACTTTGCTTTTTTTGAATAAGGCTATTAGAATTTAGCACAATTAAAACACGTTCCCTATCGAAAAATGTATTATTAAGAAAATTGGCTGTTCTCCATTTTCTTTCAACATCCAAATCGACTTTGTTTACTTTCTGTACAGATATGTCATCGCCGCCAGGACGGCGCAATCTTGTATTCTATCCTTCTTATCAAATATGCATTATATCTAACTGTCATACTAGTTTACATACTTCTAGTCTAAATATATTTTTTAATATAAACTAGCTTTTTTAATTCTAAAATAAATCAACAATCTCAAGATGTATAAAAAATTTGTCTTCAAAAAATACGTTCCAAAGCATCCCTGTTGATATCATAATTAAAATGCAAATTAGAATAGAAATTTTGATGCAAAAGATTTTCCGCGGTATTCATCATACAAATTTACCACCTTACTTGTTCCTATGTCGCTCTGGAAAGGAATATTTTTTAATTTATATGTTTTCTTAAAAATAAATGCAAATTTACCTATTTTTTCCAACGGCAGGCACGAATATGGTATTCAAAACAGAAATAATGACAACGAGTTTTAAACACATTGTTGTATTTTAGCGCAAAACGATAAGTTTCACAATTATTTAAAATTATTGCCTGGAACATACACATTTATCGTTATTATTGGAAATGCAAGACTTGGCTTATTATTTAATCAATTGAAATGAATAAAAACACATTTTTCTAAAATATTTCTCAATTTACATTTTAAAGTTTTTTCTGAAACTTGAATGTAACTCTGTGCGGAGAATGAGAGAATTGAAAATCAGGTGATCTCGGCTGTTTTCAAATGTAAATAAACAAAATGGCGCTTTCCATACTTGTAAGCCTATACAATGCTTCCCAGCCAGCAAAGTAACGTGAATTTTGCCGACAGTGCGGTCTCGTCGCCATATTAACAACCTCACAATTTAGAAGATTGTGACATTTCGTGCTACCATATCCAATATCTAAAATCCTTCAAATTGTATTATTAATTTTTTTGTTTATTTAGAGCATTTTGTTCTTAGAATCGAAATTTGAACAAGCAAACGGTCTTTTTTTAGGTATGGTTCGGTTAATTGTACAATGATTTTGGGTTGTTATGTCCAAACGCGTAACTCAATTAAAAAAAATGATAACACACGCCTGCGATCAAAGGATTAAAATTTGGCTTAAAATAAAGATTTAATATTTTTTAACAGTAACTTGTTAATTCGGTGTGAAATATGCACTTTTTTGTAAAAAATACTGTGATGCCGGAGTTGGGTAGATTAGGGTTATTTTTTCTAAGCGCGACCGAAGGCCTCCAACGCGGAAAGGTATTCTGCGCGTAAAGCCTGTGGTTGGCGTAACCCGAGTTTACATTTTCTGGCAAAATGCAAATTTTACCCAATTTTTAAATCGGTCCCCAGCGGTCAGAGAGGTGAAGGGTGACTTTCCTTAAAGTTTGACCGTTCTAATGGGTAGAGTCATATTGAACATTGACTATATTTAAAGGATTCGCAAGCCACCATAAAAGTCGTATTATGAAATTTCACACCACCAAAAAAGTATTTGGTTGTGATTTCAAGTCCTCTAAACATTTGTATCATGCATTTACGTATCCAAAAATTTTCAAACAATGTAACCGAACATTCCCGGGAACGAACAGAAATCGACAATTTTCATTCACTTTCTTATCCGGAAAACGTTCGAAAAAGATGATGTTATTTGAAAGCAATAAATGTATTTAATTTGTTCTAGCTGAACACTTGTTGTGGCAGCTACAACAACCCCGCCCAGATCGGTTGGTATCTCAGTCAGAAGGTACCACCCTATGGTGGGTGGCGTCGAAATTGGGGCTTGCGACCGTGCAGCGCAACACGGGCCATCAAAATTCCTCGTCCAATCTCGCATGGTGCGCAGACCTGAACATGCTCTAAAGTGGCACCAGCCATGGCAGGTGTTGAACTTGAGTGATGTCACGTTATGGAATATCCTGGTCTGACACACTGTGCAGATTGTAGGAGGAACCAGGAGTTGTTGGCGACAGCGTGTGGGCGGTGGGGCGGTTGTGTGGTCTGTCATGGTTGTGGTGTGGTCTATTGTGTTGTGTTGTGGTGCTGTGGTGTTTGTGTTGAGCTGCTCAGGTGGACTGGGTTTGGCCTCGAGGCTGCTCTGTTTGAGCAGCAGTGGGCCACAAATGATGTGGCCGGGTAAAACCCGAGTAATTCCGGTACGTAGAATATTGCTTATCAAAAATCATCACAACTTAAAGCCATTACGTAGGCTGCATTCAATTTAAGAAGCAATTTCATTTTCAACATGCCGTCTTCAAGAACATCTAAACTAACTAGCTTCTAAAGACGATTTTCGATTATAAATTCATTGTACATTAACTTTTTAGCATTCAGAAGTTACTAATTTTTTGTTTTCTCGAAATCCGCCGGCCAATGCTGAACAGGTTATCACAATTGAAACTAACTTGAAAGGAAAAATTGAAAGCAAGTTTCACATTCAAATAGTAAGATAAGAATGTGTTAGTGAAAAAGTGTGAGCATATTGAAAATTTAAACGGGAAAATTGAATGTGTAACGTCGAAGTACTTAATGTCGAACGATTTTCCGTCATTCCTTTGCCAAATTTGGTTTAGAGACAAACCAGTTTCGGCGGTGTGCCATCTTCAGTGTCATTTTCCTTCTGAATAGTTTCTGTTTGTCCGTCACTATTTACAGTCATGCTAAATCATCGTTAATTCTTAGTTAGGTAGGTCTCAGTGGATTATATTCTTTAGTTCAACCAGTAGCTGTTCTGTGTGTACATCCTCAGGTAGATAAAAGCCAGCTGCTCACATCTTCTGGATTAATTATGGGCTGGATTCGAAGGTACGTAAAAATTAGTTATTTTCTTCCTCTTTGTTTCTATAGTTTGGACCTGCGTTCCATTATTTATGGTAGTTGCCGGGTTTCTGTCCTGTTTTGCGAATACTAGCATGAGTGGTTCGAATAATATATCAGATGCAGTGTTTATTTACTCGTTTATTATTTTTCCGGCGAAAGGATTTTCTTTGTCCATATATCTCCATATTCTTTAATACTTTCAGGCGTTGTTGTGGTTGTCGTTGTTGTCAAGCCCAACTCGCGGTAGACCCAAGAAGCGTGCAGCCTCTATGGGATCTGTCCATAGGGACGAAGGCGTCAATTGAGTGGGGTATTGTGGGTATGCGAAGAGATGTTTCGAGTCGTGGGGTGTCTCTTCGCATGCCGGACACTCATTGGGCACATCCACATGCAGTCTACTCTGGTATGAGTTCAACTTGCTGCATTAGCAAGAGTGAATTTGGGCTATTGTGGTTCGAGAGTGGCAGACGAAGCTCCGTCTCATCCACGTGAGGAGGTTGTGTGACCAGAACAGCATTCGCAAGTCTGGAGTCTACGTACCTTGAGACCGACTCCCTCTGAATGCCGCGCAAGGCCTGTCGATATGCAGTCGGATCCAGGGGATGCTTTATGATCCTCTTGCCTTCGTCCGTCAGTTCGTGTAGATGCTTCCTGACATACCTTGGCGAGGGCTCCTCTGCAAGAATTGCTTGCAGAGTATTGTGCTGGGCTCCATTTTGGGAAGCATTTACGCCCCGTCTTGCAGGTGATGTTGTGGCGACATCAGAAGATATCCGGTCGCTATCCGGAGTGCTGTATTTTGAGTCGTCTGTAGCTTCATCCACTGCGTCATACTGGTCCCCGGCGACCACACTGGTGCTGCGTAGTTTAGAACCGGCTTCCAATTGCCTTGCATGTTGCCAGCAACGTTTCTTTGTCTTTGCCCCAGGTACTGCCGGCTAGCTACTTGAGGACCTTGTTGTGGCTCTGTACTTTGTTGACAATTGCGGTTGTGTGCGCGGAGAAGGAGAGGAGTGTTGAATGTTACTGCGAGGATTTTCGGGTTATTCACCATCGGAATTGGTATGTCATCAACGTAAATACCCAGCTGAGGTCTGACCTCCATCGTCCAGGTGGTGAACAGGGTAACTGAGGATATTGTAGAGGAGAAGATTAGGCTCCAAGCACTCAAGAAGCGAGAAAGCTCGGAGAGGTAACCGTTTACTTTCGAGCACAAGTCATCAGTTAAATTCCCAGACGCCATTATCGAGCAATCGTCAGCGTAAGAGACAATCGGGACCCCCTCTGGTGGTTGAGGGAGCTTAGAAATATATATAAAAGTTGAACAGTAATGGGGAAAGAGCACCACCCTTTCGAACCCCATGTTTTATTTTCCTAGGTTTTCTATATTTGTCTCTAAACACTACTGACAAGTGTCGGCCACTCAGATAATTCACCGACCACCGTTTGAGTCCATGGGCGGGAGAGGAGGGGTATATGTCGTGGAGTGACTCACGGTATCAAACGCCTTTAGAGGATCTAACGCTACTAGAACAGTTCTCCCACAGGGGCGGTTTCAGTTTAGACCACGTGTTGTCTGAGTAGGGACGAAACGATACGAGTAAATACAAGTACATACTCGATACTTTTCGTTCGATATCAAGTAATTTTGGCATCGATATTTTTGAACCAAGTACTGATAAGGCATCGAAAAAAGTACTCGTATCGAAACCCGATACCAGGTTAAATTTTGCTCCGAGAATTTTTCCTCTGCGTTTATACCTAATATGAATAGCCCTGTGCTTTTTGGCAACTGAGAGCCAATTTACAATAAAGTTTTTACAATTATATTTCCAAGCAACCTTACCTGATATACCTTTTCTTGAATTATTCGCGAACAATAAAATATCATATGTCTGGCGACTTTGAGTTTGCAATGATTGCCAACTCAAACATTATGGCAATGTCGCAATCTTGTCGCAGGAGAGTTTCCATACAAAAGTAATCAGCTGTGTCGAAAGGTGGCAAATTTTGCAACAAATGCGACATTCGCAACAACTTTGCGACGTTTCATGAATGCCACTAATATACTTTTAAAATTCAAAACTCAAACTCACACACACATTCTCATTTTCAATATCAAACAACAAAAGTTCTGAACAAAATGATTTTTATACCCGAGCACACTTGTGCACAAGGGTATATCAATTTTGTTCACATAACGGTAGTGTGTAACAGCCAAAACGAATCGAGATAGATGTAGAGAAATGTATACATAAATGCTCATAATGAATAAAGAAGTCCATTAAGCCATGTATGTCTGTCCGTCCGTCCGTGTACACGATAACTCGAGCAAAAATTGAGATATCTCAACGAAATTTGGTACGTAGGTTTCCATTAATCCAAGGTATGTTGGTATTGAAAATGGGCGAAATCGGACTACCCATATAACAGTAAGTTCCAGAAATACGAAAACTGCGATATTTTACTTACTACTGAAGATAATCCACTCAAAATTGATATTTACAATAACTTTCAGACGAAAAATAAGAATATTAAAAAAATGTTGTAAAATGGGCGTAGCCACATGTGTACATATATCTCGGTAACCGCTGCACCAATTTCTTCCAAACTTGGCACAGTTGTTGGTCTTGGTACAGCATACTAAATGGCCGAAAATTTATAAAATCGGACAATAACAACGCCCACATCTAATATAACGGTAATTTAGAGAAATACAAAATCTTCGATAAATCAGTAAATATTAAAGCTAATTTATTCAAAATTAATGCTTGCAACAATTCTTTACCAAGAAATACGTTTATGGTAAAATTTTGGGAAAAGGGCGTGGCACTGCCCACTTGTGATCACATATATGGATATCGGTAACGTTCTACCAATTCGTACCAAACTCGGTATTTCTATTGTGCTTCCCAGATAAAAGCAAAACGTTGAAATTTATTGAAATCGGACTAAAATTACGGCCGCTTTTCATATAACGGTAAATTTCAAAAATCCTTGAAACTGCAATATTTCGAAATTTGAGGACGCTAATTAACTCAAAATTGATACACCCCGGCTTATCATCTAGCGGTAGGTTTCGGAAAGGTGAAAAAACATATATTTAATACTTGCGCCTGGTATTTAATGTTCGGCTTCGCCCGAACTTAGACTTTCTTACTTGTTTTATTTTCCATTTTATGTGAGTTGGAGAAGGTTTTTATCTCGTAATGTTTTATCATGATAATTTCTATGAAATGCGATGCAGAAAAATGTGCCGTACTACGTTTCTCTCATATTTTTTTTTATAATCCCTGTCAGCATTTTGTATATTATTCTCTTGATTGTCATCTGGCTGTCATTTCTGAAATTTCAAAAAAATGCTTGCTTGGCGTCCAATATTATCATATTGGCTAAACAGTTTTAACATATAAATCTTGCCTTATTCTAATTTGTGAACTTGTCAAAAAAAATTGCGCGTCCCGTCCTTTAGGTACGAGAGCCAAGAAGGACTTCGACTTCTGGCAACACCACAAACAGCTCGCCGTTGGTCAAAGAAATAAAGGTCTACGAAAGGTGACGAAGTGTCCTTATATTTATCAAGCGCAGTATCCTTCCTTAAGTCGAACCCATTAGAAGAATGGGAGGAGCTGAAAACTGCGTTTCCTTCGTTGTATAAACAAGCACTATCATATTTACATATAGTTGCAGCAACAATAACCACGTCAAGAAATCGGTTTACCGGCAAGACATTTGTAAAAACTTCTATTCTTGGGAAGTACAACAAAAGAAGGCTTTTTTCGCTAAAATATTTTATTAAAAAATGTTTTCTTAAATAAGATTACCTTGCAACTGTATATATTCTTCTTCTGTATTCGCGCTGTAACCGCCTATGCGATTTTGGCCGAGTCTAATTCAGCACGCCAGTCATTTCTCTTCTTTGCTAACTGACGCCAATGGGAAATGCCAACGCAGAGGATGCCTTCCTCTTCCGCTATTACCAGCATCGCGGCCCGCGTTGAATATTTTCAGAGGAGGAGCGTTTCTGTCCATTCGAACGACAGAGCCAAGCCAGCGGAGCCGCTGAATTTTAATTCGCTGCACTAAGTCTATATCGTTGTAAAGCTCATACAGCTCATCGTTAAATCATCTGCGATATTTGCCATCACCAACGCGTATACGCAAACTCCAAGAGCTGCCTCATCAGATGCTTTCTTTGTGCATGCCTCCGCGCCATACACCACCAAAGGCATGATGAGTGACTTATAGAGTGTGATCTTTGTACGACTAGAAAGGACTTTACTTCTGAATTGCCTACTCAACCCAAAGTAACACTTGTTGGCAAGAGTGATTCTCCGTTGGATTTCGTCTACATTTTCAAACTTGTAACTGTCAACAGTGACGTGGGTGCCAAGACGCGTATGCTCTGACTGTTTGTGTGATGACAAGAGATACTTTGTTTTGTCCTCGTTCACCCCCAGACCCAATCCGATAATATCGATTTCGTCAGCATACGCCAGTAATTGTACGCTCTTGTAAAGTATTGTGCCTGAACGGTTCAGTTCTGTGGCTCTTATTATCTTCTCCAACATTATATTAAAGAAATCACACGAAAGGGAGTCCCCTTGTCTGAAACCTCGTTTGGTATCAAACGGCTCGGAGAGGCCCTTGCCTATTCTAACGGAGCTGGTGGTATTGCTCAACGTAATTTTACACAGCCGTTTTAGTTTCGCGGGGATACCAAATTCAGACATCGCGGCATAAAGGCAACTTCCCTACGTGCTGTCGAAAGCGGCTTTGAAATCGACAAATAGATGGTGTGTGTCGATCCTATTCTCGCGGGTCTTTTCCAAGATTTGGCGTGTTGTGAATATCTATTATCTATGGTGGATTTTCCAGGTCTAAAGCCACACTGATAAGGTCCAATCAATTCGTTGACGGTGGGCTTTAGTCTTTTGCACAATAGACTCGATACGACCTTATAACCTATGCTTAGAAGGCTGATTGCGCGGTAGTTGGCGCGTATGGCGGGGTCGCCTTTCTTGTGGATTGGGCAGAGCACACTTAAATTCCAGTCGTCGGGCATGCGTTCATCTGACCATATTCTGCATACGAGCCGATGCATGCACCTCATCAGCTCCTCGCCGCCGTACTTGAATAGCTCGGCTGGCAGGCCGTCAGCTCCAGCAGCTTTGTTTTTTTTCAGCCGCGTAATCGCTATTCGTACCTCGTCAGAGTCAGGCGGTGGTACAGCTACTCCATCAGCATCGACTGGTTACTCGGGTTCGGTTTCTTCACTACTTTCAGCGCTGCTACCATTCAGTAGGTTGTAAAAGTGTTCGCTCCACAATTTAAGTATATTCTGGACATCGGTCACTAGGTCGCCATTGTTGTTCTTACAGAAGTTCTACCCGGTCTAGAAACCTTCCGTAAGTCGCCTAACCCTCTGGCAGAATTTTCGGGCGTTCTTCCGGTCGGCCAGCATCTCAATCTCTTCGCACTCACGTATTTCGGCCTCTCTCTTCTTATTGCGGCAAATACATCTCGCTTCCTTCTTCAGTTCTCTATAACGGTCGCACATAGCTCGCATGTACCAGTTGTTATTTCGGGCTCGCTGAAATCCAACTACTTCTTCGACGGCGGTACTTAATTATCGGGAAATGTGGTTCCACTGCTCGCGTATGTCGGATTGTGCTCTCAGAGAGCAGGTGTGTGAGTCGAGTGGCGAATAAATTGGCCGTCTGTTGTGATTGCAGCTTTTCGACCTTAAGCTTTCGCGCATTGTTGGGCGCACATTTTTTGCTGCACAGAGGCGGGTGCGTGTCTCGGCTACAACAAGATAGTGGTCCGGGTTGATGTTTGGCCCTCGGAGTGTACGTACGTCTAAAACGCTTGAAGCATGCCTTCCGTCTATCACAACATGATCGATTTGGTTTCCCGTTTTACGATCTGGAGACAGCCATGTAGCTTGGTGGATGTTATTATGCTGAAACCTAGTACTACATATTACCATGTTTCGGGCCCCGGCGAAGTCGATCAGCCTCAGTCCGTTATCGGACGTTTCGTCCTGGAGGCTGAATTTTCCGACAGTGTTGCCAGAGATCCCTTCCTTGCCCACCGTGGCATTAAAATCGCCAAGCACGATTTTGACATCGTGTCGGGGGCAGCGCTCATATATACGTTCCAAGCGCTCATAGAAGAGATCCTTGGACGCCTCATCCTTCTCTTCAGTTGGGGCATGGGCGCAGATGAGCGATATGTTGAAGAATCTAGCTTTGATGCGGATTGTGGCTAGACGTTCGTCCACCGGGGTGAACGCCTGTACTCGGGGACGGAGTCTCTCCTACCACGAATCCAACACCGAATTTGCGCACCTTTACGTGGCAACTGTAGTAGACGTCGCAAGGCTTCACGCTTACTTCTCCTTGCCCCGTCCAACGCATTTCTTGGACGGCGGTGATGTCAGCCTTTGTCTTCCCGTGGACATCAACCAGCCGGGCAGAGGCACCTTCCCCATTAAGGGTCCGGATATTCCAGGTGCATACCCTTAAATCATAGTCCTTTCTGCGTTTGCCGTGGTCGTCATCAAAAAAAGGGGGTCTCATCCGAGGCTGTTTGTTCTATTTCTATTGGGCGGGGTTTTAACGTGGCGGGATGCAAAACTAGCGCACGCGAAGTTTTACGCTTTCTCACTTTAGCTCGCTCCCAAACGAGTGTTTGGTTGCTACCCAGAGGATACGTGCAGTGGCGTAGCCAGAGGGGAGATATGGGGGGATAGATCCACCCCCTCCCCCTTCGTCACTGAACTACAAGTATTTACTTTTAAATTAATAAAACAATGCGATTTTATCCTTCTGATTTAATTTTTTTTTTCAGACGGATGACAAATTATCTTTTAATCAATATATGAGTCCACTTGCAAACAGCGGTATGGGATTTTATAAAAGTAAACCGTAAATTAAAACGAAAAACGTCTACGAAAACAAGTAACATCCGAACTGTATCGTTTTTTATTACCTGAAAATTTGGATAAATAAGAGCCTAATACCATTAAAAAAATAAAATTGCAGTATGGTAGATTTAAAAATTTTATATTTAATTTTAATTTAATATTGCAAGTTTTGAAACAGTAACTTTTACATAGCTAGCTTTTTTTAGCTTTTCGCGTTCTCTCCTCTAGGAAGATTGGTTTACTTCTTTTTTGCGACCTCTTCCACTAGGCACCGAAACTACCACGTTTTCTTGCAGTTTTCTAAGTTCATACGAAGAGGAGACATTTGAAAGTCTATAAATAAGTATTATAGCGACTTTTGCAAGAGTAGTTAACATTTCATGCTATTTTTTTCAGAATATAGAAAAATTTTTCACTCTGCTGTTTTAGTGGACATGAACCCACCAAAAACTAAAAATCTAAAAAAAATTTACATAGCGCACTTTGCAAGTGGACTACTCAATTGTTGAATATGCTATCTTATTTGTCCCTTCTTTTTATACAATTAACGAGCGGCTGAATGGTTTAACGATGTTAGCGGTACTAATGATGTGCCGATTACAACACAAGAAGTAATTGAAAAAATGTGTGTTAAGCAACGAAGATTAAAAATCGCTTTATAAGTAATAAGATTTTGTAGACTTGTACATAAATAAATGTAAATAGATACGCGTAAATATATAAATATGCAGATATATTCAATGTGTAAAAACTGAAGTGTATACTAACGAAACTTCTACAAAACAAAACTGGACTACACACTAATTAATTAAAATGGTGTAGTAATTTAATTTTTTAAATTTAAATAAATCATGAATTCCCCAGGGAATAACCGAGTAGACAAAAAATATATCACGGTAAAATGGCACATACATACATATATGAAAGAATGCCCACAGGCGACGCACTATAAGCAAAACACGAGTTTTTTTTCAAAATCGTAGATCTTCGCTTAGAAAAGAGATAATGGAATGCAGCATTTAACCCTTTAATGCAGAGTCTGTCATATATGAAACGCTTTTTAACCCTTTCAAGGCAGAGGAAAAACGTTCTCAATATGCTTTTGAACGTGCTCTTTTTCATGTTGACGTAGATATTCATCGTAGAAAATTTTTCCATAGTAAAATAATAATAAAAAATAAATAAATAAAAATTTTAAAAATAAAAATATAAATAAAAATAAAAATAAATAAAAAATATAAATAAATAAAAAGTACGTTGAAAACATATTGAGAACCATTTTGCCTCTGCCTTGAAAGGGTTAAAAAGCGTTTCATATATGACAGACTGCATTAAAGGGCTAAATGCTGCACTTTCGTAAAGATATCGACCAGTATAACCATTTTTGTTATATACATTTTTTTGTGAAAGCTGATAGTTTACTAGAGTTTAAAGGTAGCTTTTCTTTTTCCAATCTGGCCACTCGGGTACAGCATCCAATGTTCTAAGAATCGAGTCTTAAGATAAAATAAAGAGAAATCTTTCAGAAAAAGTGGTAATGGTGTATTAAATATAGTGTTTTCTAGTGGAATGGGAGCCAAAATGCAAAATTAAAAAAAGTGACATTTTGACCGGTATTTTGAGGGTTAAGTTATTGCTGTTGTAACTTCTCTATAGTTTTCCTATATTGTATGATCATTTATCTTCACGATAAAAAAAATTGCATTCCTTTATCTCTTTTCCAAGCGAAGATCTACGATTTTGAAAAAACTACTCGTGTTTTGCCTATAGTGGGACGCCTCTAGCCATTGTGTTCACAACTTTAAGTTATCGATGCAAATTTTTTTTAATCCCCCCGCCCCCCTTCGCCAAATCCTGGCTACGCCACTGGATACGTGGATATAAATATCCGGACGTTGTGAGCTGCGATTTGAACCGTACGCACAAGAATCGCTTCTGGCCACTCCCAGGCGAATGACAGTCAAAAGTTGCTCACGGAACCATACTACTGTAACAGTATATGTATCTGTATAAATACCATTCATCATCTAACATATAGTTCTGCAAGTTAAATTTTATTATTCGGAGTTTAGGATTCTCAGAGAATAATTAACTTGTGATTCAAAAAAAAAAAATAAATTTAGCTTAATACGGAATACACAATGAGTACCGATACGAGTAGGTATCGATACTTTTGGTCCGATATTTTCCTGGCAGCGGTACTTTTTTTCGATACTACTTCCAAGTAAAAGTATCGATACCTGCATGGTATCGTTTCATCCCTATATCTGAGTTTTTATGGCGTTAAGTACTGTTGTTGTGCTATGCACTTTACGGAAACCATGCTGATGCTTTGCTGTGGTCAGGTGGTTCGTAAAATACGGGAGTAGCAAGACCTTTAGTTAAAGTCACACCGATTCCAATTTTTTTTCAGGTACCGATGCCGGTGCCGATTAATCGGCTTGTGGGGAAAGAATCGGCCAATGCCGATGCCGATTCCATAAAAAATTACAAATAAATATATTAATTCATAAAATCAGTAAACGGTGTTAACAAAACAAAAGAAAACTAATAATTGAATTAGTTAGCTTGTTATGTAGACGTATATGTACATATATCACATTTATGTACATTATTAGTTTTTTGTTTTTGGCCGTTTTATTATAATGTATTCGTTAATTTTGAGCTCCAGGCCGGTTATTAAATAAAACATAGATTTTGGTAGTTTTATTTATTACATTTATTGCTGTCGATATTTCGCCTTCA
>NW_023458555.1:111753750-111758727 GCF_013731165.1 Rhagoletis pomonella
TATGTACATACATACCTAGCATATAAGTTCTTATGCATTGAGTGCAAGAGTGTATTTTAGTACAAAACTAAATGAAATTTTATGTTGCTAAATATTTCTTGCTTAGCACCATATAAAAAAGTGTTTTATGTAATGTACATAAATGTATTCGTTAATTTTGAGCTCCAGGCCGGTTATTAAATAAAACATAGATTTTGGTAGTTTTATTTATTACATTTATTGCTGTCGATATTTCGCCTTCAATCTGAAGGCATCTTCAGGAATTATTGATATATATTATATAATATATGAGTCGATTGGAAAAACTCAATAATTCCTGAAGATGCCTTCAGATTGAAGGCGAAATATCGACAGCAATAAATGTAATAAATAAAACTACCAAAATCTATGTTTTATTTAATAACCGGCCTGGAGCTCAAAATTAACGAATACATTTATGTACATTACATAAAACACTTTTTTATATGGTGCTAAGCAAGAAATATTTAGCAACATAAAATTTCATTTAGTTTTGTACTAAAATACACTCTTTTGCACTCAATGCATAAGAACTTATATGCTAGGTATGTATGTACATACAAAAGAATTGCAATATTTTGAACGGTTTTACATTTGGCATTTGTCTTTTGTTTATTTAATGTTTAATATTTTTTATAAAAGTCTATCTGGTATACAACAAACACCATATAAATTCAGATTTCAAACTTTGTACAAAAATTAGAAAAATTCTGCTTTTTTTAACCAAAATTCCAAACTTTGTAATCAGAATTTTGGTATGCAGTTTTGAAGGTCATTTAATTCTTGTATAATGAAGCGCAAGTTTCAAGGTGCTATAAAATCTCGTTAATTTTTAGAATTTTTTTTTTGCTGGAAGTTTGTGTGGAGGACCATAAAAGAAATTTTTCGAACGTACTTGTATGCAAAAAACGTGAAACACCTTCAACCAAAAAAAATTCAATTTTGTGAGCTATCTGCAAATGTTTTTTGATGTTGGCCGTTGTCTGTCGCTTCACCTGAACATATGAAAAGAAATTCCAAATAATCGGCAAAGAATCGGCGAAAAAAAGCCGATGCCGATGCCGATGCTCAATTTTGTGCCGATGCCGATTAATCGGTCGGACTCTACCTCTAGTGTCTTCACTACTGGGGAAAGGAGGGTTATCGGGCGGTAAGACTCCTTTGTTGGCTGGTTTCCCCAGTGGGACCCCTTTCCCGTTTTCCAGATGTCTGGAATGACGAGAGTGGCCATTGACAGGTCGAGGAATTTGGCTAAATATTCTTCTCCCCGCAGGACCTAACTTTTCAGCATCAACATGCATATTCTGTTGGGTCCCATGGCTTTAGAAGCCTCTCGATGGCTACCTTAACTTAATCGCAAGTGAAAACAAGAGGCGCACTTGTGCTTGGCAGTTTGTGCAACATTATGGTCACTCTACGTTTGGCTAGTTCCGATGCAGTGTAAATTGTAGGCTGAAATAGCTCGCGCATCTCAGTGGTTCCGACGAGGCCCGGTCGCCGAACGCCGGTTGGTGTGGGGAGGGCATAGAAGGTAATAATAATAATAGATTGGCGCTTACACATATGTTGGTGTTTGGCCGAGCTTCTCCTCCGATTTGTGGCGTGCGCCTTGAAGTTGTCACACAAAGCGGAGGGACCTACAGTTTTACGCCGACTCCGAACGGCGATTGTATTTTTATGAGAAGCTGTTTTTCATGGCAGAAATACACTCGGAGGTTTGCCATTGCCTGCCGAGGGACGACCGCTGTTAAGAAAAACCCTTTTTTCTATATTTTTTTGCGATGATGCTTTGACCAGGGCTTGAACCCAGGCGTTGCGGAGTGGAAGCGCGCACTGCTTACCACTACACCACAGCGGCAGGGCATAGAAGGTGCTTTCAGTAAATTCCGCGATAGGTCGCCATGATATGCTGTTTATCAGACCAGCGCTGAAAATTGTTATGTCTGGCGAGCTGGAGCAGCTGCCCATAATCCTCCTGGGTGCGTCGGCGTTTATTTTGGAGAATGTCGCGTCGTCTATCTTCTCAGCCAAGTGTGTTGCCATACGATCATTTGACAGGCTTGAAAGCCAAAGATCGTGGTGCGCGTTAAAGTCTCCAACTACCATACGGTTTTCAGCTCTGAGGAACGCACCTATGCATTTCAGGGTGATATCCTGCCGGGCATCTGGTGACAGGGGGTATATAAACGATAAATATTTCGAGTTCGACATCGCCTGACCGGATAGCAATACCATGACATTCCCAGGGATACCATGGTATCCCTGCAGTCGAAATTCGCATCGATGAGACGATACTGCACGGTGTGGTGCGTAATCAACGCTAGGCCGCCACCATTATCTCGCTCGCGATCTTGACAGTGCACATTGTATCCGGCGCAATTTATCGATGTTGAATTGCTGTGCAACTTCGTCTCTTGAACCGCAGCCATTAACCCTTAATTAGGGGCATGGGGTCAAGTGCAGCTGATTTGCCGCTATTTGAGCTCGACAGCGTGGTTGTTGTTGTCAATTCTATACATCCATTTTCAAATGGATAGTAGTTGGTTGAATAAGGAAAATGAATTAGCAACAAGAGTTTACGGGATGCACATAGCTCAGTGGTTAACGCTTCTGACTTTGAACATAGAGTACGCAGGTTCGATCCCTGCTGAAGTCTAGAAAAAAAGAAGTCTGATGAGGAGATGTGGTGATCTCCGATATAGCTACTATAACTTCTACCGCTTAGACTTTGCTGCTTTTTCAATTTTTCCTAATAAACAATCGTGGTAAAAAGCTCAATAAAAATATTAAAAATAAAATGTTAAAAGGCCACAATAACATTGACAAATACATATTTTAGGAAGAGCCTGCCTGAAACTATACAAAAAAGTAAATAAGCAAATGGATGTATAGAATTGACAACAACAACCACGCTGTCGAGTTTAAATAGCGGCAAATCAGCTGCACTCGATAGTAGTTGGTTGAATAAGGAAAATGAATTAGCAACAAGAGTTTCCGGGATGTACGTAGCTCAGTGATTAACGCTTTCTGGCTTTGAAGTCTAGAAAAAAGAAGTCTGATGAGGAGATGTGGTGATCTCCGAAATAGCTGCTATAACTTCTACCACTTAGACTTTGTTGCTTTTTTAATTTTTCCCTAATAAACAATCGTGGTACAAAGCGCAATAAAAATATTAAAAATAAAATGTTAATAAGCCCACAATAACATTGACAAATACATAGTTTATAGGGCAGCCATACGTCCCGGTTTTCCCGGACATGTCCCGGTTTTAGACTATTTGTCCCGGTGTCCCGGTCGAACCTTAAAATGTCCCGGGTTTCATTTTAGTGTCCCGGTTTTTGATTTGATTGCACAAATTTGAATAAAAGTTCAAAAATCGCTACATTAAGAGAAAAACGCGTCGTAATATTCAGAAAAATGTTAGGAATTCACTGAGGGAAATAACGCATAGTAAACACGAATATTTTCTATTTGATTATCGTTTAAAAGTGTTCGTGTTAAGAAATAATACTTCCATACCACGTACGCGTGGTGTTGCTTCAAACTCAACATTTACATGTCTGGCTGTAGCTTAATGCGGAAAGATGCTTGCCACATTTTGCTAATTTCCAGAGGGTCAGGGTTCAGTTCCCATCACAACCAGCATGGAGTTTAAATATTTTGTTTAACTTAATCATGAAAAAGCAATCGGTAATTGCAAATCGCTTCATTTTAATATGGGCGTATTTGAATTGAATATTTCTATACTAAATACTAAAATTTGTATACTTAAATGTATTACGAGTTGGGTTGGTGGTCTTTCATATGCGTATTTTTTTTAATTTAGCACGCCTTTTTAATTCTAAACTTCTTTCTCTCAGTGCACCGGTTTAATTTGTGAAATAGTCACATTTCGAGATAGTTGAACTTTGCAACAAGCAATAGTTGATGATTAGTATATGTACCTAAATACGTTCAAAAAGACGTGCACAGAGTTTTACAATTATATTAAGGAAAAGACAGAAGTTTTGAAACAAGTTCACAGCAACGAAAAATATGACTGATATTTTAATGTTATCTTGTACTTAAATTTTTTCTTTCATGAAACCTAGAATACTTATAAGTACAGTGCTGTACAAAATTATTGGCTGGGAGGCTCTTTCTTCAGATCACAATTTCTAATCAGGTCTTTTAGAAAAATTTTGAAAATGTACCTTTTGAGCCAATTAATAAAGTGCAAGTCTGAAGTAGGGACACGAATTTCGAACCGATACGATACCATATCGATACTTTTGGCATTCGATACCGACATTTTTTGCTCGATAGTTTTAAAACGATATTTTTTGGAATCGAGTACCAGAACCGTAGTATCGTATCGAATGTCATAAACTCAAATTACAAAGATAATGGCGCGTATTCATAGTCCAGCAACTAAGTCGAAACTAACAAAGTTGCAACTTAAATTTAAGCACCAACTTAAAATTTACCTCTGTTCATAGTCGCATTCCAGACTTCTACTAAGTAGTTTCGACTTAGTTTACGATATAGCAAAACGAGTGTGAAAATGTATCGATTTTTCTTTACGATATTTTGGAAAAATTACATTTTTATTAAAGAATATCAAGTTTGATCATCCGTTTATGTAATTTTTATTTTCATTGCATGGTTATGCAAAAGAATAAGGTATCAGTTTCTTGTTAATTGTGTGAAATATCCAAAACAACCGCAGTGATGTGAAGTCGATGTTTATCGAAAGCATGCTGTGGAACATACAACTACAGTATATTTTGCTTTGCTGCCTCTATGCTTAAGTGCACATTTAAGATACCTACCCCAAAATGCGCATCAAAAGCATTATTTTTAACATTTATAAGGAAACTGCTCCGATAGATGCATTCAACATACCTGCACATTGGCGATACCTGCCTTAAAAATTGTGCGACTAGTATCAATTATCAATGAAAGTATTACGTTTACCTG
>NW_023458555.1:111758827-111759895 GCF_013731165.1 Rhagoletis pomonella
GTACCTAGTACTACATATTACCATGTTTCGGGCCCCGGCGAAGTCGATCAGCCTCAGTCCGTTATCGGACGTTTCGTCCTGGAGGCTGAATTTTCCGACAGTGTTGCCAGAGATCCCTTCCTTGCCCACCGTGGCATTAAAATCGCCAAGCACGATTTTGACATCGTGTCGGGGGCAGCGCTCATATATACGTTCCAAGCGCTCATAGAAGAGATCCTTGGACGCCTCATCCTTCTCTTCAGTTGGGGCATGGGCGCAGATGAGCGATATGTTGAAGAATCTAGCTTTGATGCGGATTGTGGCTAGACGTTCGTCCACCGGGGTGAACGCCTGTACTCGGGGACGGAGTCTCTCCTACCACGAATCCAACACCGAATTTGCGCACCTTTACGTGGCAACTGTAGTAGACGTCGCAAGGCTTCACGCTTACTTCTCCTTGCCCCGTCCAACTCATTTCTTGGACGGCGGTGATGTCAGCCTTTGTCTTTCCGTGGACATCAACCAGCCGGGCAGAGGCACCTTCCCCATTAAGGGTCCGGATATTCCAGGTGCATACCCTTAAATCATAGTCCTTTATGCGTTTGCCATGGTCGTCATCAAAAAAACGGGGTCTCATCCGAGGCTGTTTGTTCTATTTCTATTGGGCGGGGTTTTAACGTGGCGGGATGCAAAACTAGCGCACGCGAAGTTTTACGCTTTCTCACTTTAGCTCGCTCCCAAACGAGTGTTTGGTTGCTACCCAGAGGATACGTGCAGTGGCGTAGCCAGAGGGGAGATATGGGGGGATAGATCCACCCCCTCCCCCTTCGTCACTGAACTACAAGTATTTACTTTTAAATTAATAAAACAATGCGATTTTATCCTTCTGATTTAATTTTTTTTTTTCAGACGGATGACAAATTATCTTTTAATGAATATATGAGTCCACTTGCAAACAGCGTTATGGGATTTTATAAAAGTAAACCGTAAATTAAAAAGAAAAACGTCTACGAAAACAAGTAACATCCGAACTGTATATTTTTTTATTACCTGAAAATTTGGATAAATAAGAGCCTAATACCATTAAAA
>NW_023458555.1:111759995-111760556 GCF_013731165.1 Rhagoletis pomonella
ACATAGCTAGCTTTTTTTTAGCTTTTCGCGTTCTCTCCTCTAGGAAGATTGGTTTACTTCTTTTTTGCGACCTCTTCCACTAGGCACCGAAACTACCACGTTTTCTTGCAGTTTTCTAAATAAGTATTATAGCGACTTTTGCAAGAGTAGTTAACATTTCATGCTATTTTTTTCAGAATATAGACAAATTTTTCACTCTGCTGTTTTAGTGGACATGAAACCCACCAAAAACTAAAAATCTAAAAAAAATTTACATAGCGCACTTTGCAAGTGGACTACGCAATTGTTGAATATGCTATCTTTTTTGTCCCTTCTTTTTATACAATTAACGAGCGGCTGAATGGTTTAACGATGTTAGCGGTACCTAATGATGTGCCGATTACAACACAAGAAGTAATTGAAAAAATGTGTGTTAAGCAACGAGGATTAAAAATCGCTTTATAAGTAATAAGATTTTGTAGACTTGTACATAAATAAATGTGAATAGATACGCGTAAATATATAAATATGCAGATATATTCAATGTGTAAAAACTGAAGTGTATACTAACGAAACTTCTAC
>NW_023458555.1:111760656-111762208 GCF_013731165.1 Rhagoletis pomonella
CCCAGGGAATAACCGAGTAGACAAAAAATATATCACGGTAAAATGGCACATACATACATATATGAAAGAATGCCCACAGGCGACGCACTATAAGCAAAACACGAGTTTTTTTTCAAAATCGTAGATCTTCGCTTAGAAAAGAGATAATGGAATGCAGCATTTAACCCTTTAATGCAGAGTCTGTCATATATGAAACGCTTTTTAACCCTTTCAAGGCAGAGGAAAAACGTTCTCAATATGCTTTTGAACGTGCTCTTTTTCATGTTGACGTAGATATTCATCGTAGAAAATTTTTCCATAGTAAAATAATAAGAAAAAATAAATAAATAAAAATTTTAAAAATAAAAATATAAATAAAAATAAAAATAAATAAAAAATAAAAATAAATAAAAAGTACGTTGAAAACATATTGAGAACCATTTTGCCTCTGCCTCTTGAAAGGGTTAAAAAGCGTTTCATATATGACAGACTCTGCATTAAAGGGCTAAATGCTGCACTTTCGTAGAGATATCGACCAGTATAACCATTTTTGTTATATACATTTTTTTGTGAAAGCTGATAGTTTATTAGAGTTTAAAGGTAGCTTTTCTTTTTCCAATCTGGCCACTCGGGTACAGCATCCAATGTTCTAAGAATCGAGTCTTAAGATAAAATAAAGAGAAATCTTTCAGAAAAAGTGGTAATGGTGTATTAAATATAGTGTTTTCTAGTGGAATGGGAGCCAAAATGCAAAATTAAAAAAGTGACATTTTGACCGGTATTTTGAGGGTTAAGTTATTGCTGTTGTAACTTCTCTATAGTTTTCCTATATTGTATGATCATTTATCTTCACGATAAAAAAAAATTGCATTCCTTTATCTCTTTTCTAAGCGAAGATCTGCGATTTTGAAAAACCAACTCGTGTTTTGCCTATAGTGGGACGCCTCTAGCCATTGTGTTCACAACTTTAAGTTATCGATGCAAATTTTTTTTAATCCCCCCGCCTCCCTTCGCCAAATCCTGGCTACGCCACTGGATACGTGGATATAAATATCCGGACGTTGTGAGCTGCGATTTGAACCGTACGCACAAGAATCGCTTCTGGCCACTCCCAGGTGAATGACAGTCAAAAGTTGCTCATGGAACCATACTCCTGTAACAGTATATGTATCTGTATAAATACCATTCATCATTTAACATATAGTTCTGCAAGTTAAATTTTATTATTCGGAGTTTAGGATTCTCAGAGAATAATTAACTTGTGATTCAAAAAAAAATAAATTTAGCTTAATACGGAATACACAATGAGTACCGATACGAGTAGGTATCGATACTTTTGGTCCGATATTTTCCTGGCAGCGGTACTTTTTTTCGATACTACTTCCAAGTAAAAGTATCGATACCTGCATGGTATCGTTTCATCCCTATATCTGAGTTTTTATGGCGTTAAGTACTGTTGTTGTGCTATGCACTTTACGGAAACCATGCTGATGCTTTGCTGTGGTCAGGTGGTTCGTAAAATACGGGAGTAGCAAGACCTTTAGTTAAAGTCACACCGATTCCAATTTTTTTT
>NW_023458555.1:111762308-111788081 GCF_013731165.1 Rhagoletis pomonella
AAAAAATTACAAATAAATATATTAATTCATAAAATCAGTAAACGGTGTTAACAAAACAAAAGAAAACTAATAATTGAATTAGTTAGCTTGTTATGTAGACATATATGTACATATATCACATTTATGTACATTATTAGTTTTTTGTTTTTGGCCGTTTTATTATAATGTATTCGTTAATTTTGAGCTCCAGGCCGGTTATTAAATAAAACATAGATTTTGGTAGTTTTATTTATTACATTTATTGCTGTCGATATTTCGCCTTCAATCTGAAGGCATCTTCAGGAATTATTGATATATATTATATAATATATGAGTCGATTGGAAAAACTCAATAATTCCTGAAGATGCCTTCAGAGTGAAGGCGAAATATCGACAGCAATAAATGTAATAAATAAAACTACCAAAATCTATGTTTTATTTAATAACCGGCCTGGAGCTCAAAATTAACGAATACATTTATGTACATTACATAAAACACTTTTTTATATGGTGCTAAGCAAGAAATATTTAGCAACATAAAATTTCATTTAGTTTTGTACTAAAATACACTCTTTTGCACTCAATGCATAAGAACTTATATGCTAGGTATGTATGTACATACAAAAGAATTGCAATATTTTGAACGGTTTTACATTTGGCATTTGTCTTTTGTTTATTTAATGTTTAATATTTTTTATAAAAGTCTATCTGGTATACAACAAACACCATATAAATTCAGATTTCAAACTTTGTACAAAAATTAGAAAAATTCTGCTTTTTTTAACCAAAATTCCAAACTTTTTAATCAGAACTTTGGTATGCAGTTTTGAAGGTCATTTAATTCTTGTATAATGAAGCGCAAGTTTCAAGGTGCTATAAAATCTCGTTAATTTTTAGAATTTTTTTTTTGCTGGAAGTTTGTGTGGAGGACCATAAAAGAAATTTTTCGAACGTACTTGTATGCAAAAAACGTGAAACACCTTCAACCAAAAAAATTCAATTTTGTGAGCTATCTGCAAATGTTTTTTGATGTTGGCCGTTGTCTGTCGCTTCACCTGAACATATGAAAAGAAATTCCAAATAATCGGCAAAGAATCGGCGAAAACCGGCCGATGCCGATGCTCAATTTTGTGCCGATGCCGATTAATCGGTCGGACTCTACCTCTAGTGTCTTCACTACTGGGGAAAGGAGGGTTATCGGGCGGTAAGACTCCTTTGTTGGCTGGTTTCCCCAGTGGGACCCCTTTCCCGTTTTCCAGATGTCTGGAATGACGAGAGTGGCCATTGACAGGTCGAGGAATTTGGCTAAATATTCTTCTCCCCGCAGGACCTAACTTTTCAGCATCAACATGCATATTCTGTTGGGTCCCATGGCTTTAGAAGCCTCTCGATGGCTACCTTATCTTAATCGCAAGTGAAAACAAGAGGCGCACTTGTGCTTGGCAGTTTGTGCAACATTATGGTCACTCTACGTTTGGCTAGTTCCGATGCAGTGTAAATTGTAGGCTGAAATAGCTCGCGCATCTCAGTGGTTCCGACGAGGCCCGGTCGCCGAACGCCGGTTGGTGTGGGGAGGGCATAGAAGGTAATAATAATAATAGATTGGCGCTTACACATATGTTGGTGTTTGGCCGAGCTTCTCCTCCGATTTGTGGCGTGCGCCTTGAAGTTGTCACACAAAGCGGAGGGACCTACAGTTTTACGCCGACTCCGAACGGCGATTGTATTTTTATGAGAAGCTGTTTTTCATGGCAGAAATACACTCGGAGGTTTGCCATTGCCTGCCGAGGGACGACCGCTGTTAAGAAAAACCCTTTTTTCTATATTTTTTTGCGATGATGCTTTGACCAGGGCTTGAACCCAGGCGTTGCGGAGTGGAAGCGCGCACTGCTTACCACTACACCACAGCGGCAGGGCATAGAAGGTGCTTTCAGTAAATTCCGCGATAGGTCGCCATGATATGCTGTTTATCAGACCAGCGCTGAAAATTGTTATGTCTGGCGAGCTGGAGCAGCTGCCCATAATCCTCCTGGGTGCGTCGGCGTTTATTTTGGAGAATGTCGCGTCGTCTATCTTCTCAGCCAAGTGTGTTGCCATACGATCATTTGACAGGCTTGAAAGCCAAAGATCGTGGTGCGCGTTAAAGTCTCCAACTACCATACGGTTTTCAGCTCTGAGGAACGCACCTATGCATTTCAGGGTGATATCCTGCCGGGCATCTGGTGACAGGGGGTATATAAACGATAAATATTTCGAGTTCGACATCGCCTGACCGGATAGCAATACCATGACATTCCCAGGGATACCATGGTATCCCTGCAGTCGAAATTCGCATCGATGAGACGATACTGCACGGTGTGGTGCGTAATCAACGCTAGGCCGCCACCATTATCTCGCTCGCGATCTTGACAGTGCACATTGTATCCGGCGCAATTTATCGATGTTGAATTGCTGTGCAACTTCGTCTCTTGAACCGCAGCCATTAACCCTTAATTAGGGGCATGGGGTCAAGTGCAGCTGATTTGCCGCTATTTGAGCTCGACAGCGTGGTTGTTGTTGTCAATTCTATACATCCATTTTCAAATGGATAGTAGTTGGTTGAATAAGGAAAATGAATTAGCAACAAGAGTTTACGGGATGCACATAGCTCAGTGGTTAACGCTTCTGACTTTGAACATAGAGTACGCAGGTTCGATCCCTGCTGAAGTCTAGAAAAAAGAAGTCTGATGAGGAGATGTGGTGATCTCCGAAATAGCTGCTATAACTTCTACCGCTTAGACTTTGCTGCTTTTTCAATTTTTCCTAATAAACAATCGTGGTAAAAAGCTCAATAAAAATATTAAAAATAAAATGTTAAAAAGCCACAATAACATTGACAAATACATATTTTAGGAAGAGCCTGCCTGAAACTATACAAAAAAGTAAATAAGCAAATGCATGTATAGAATTGACAACAACCACGCTGTCGAGTTTAAATCGCGGCAAATCAGCTGCACTCGATAGTAGTTGGTTGAATAAGGAAAATGAATTAGCAACAAGAGTTTACGGGATGTACGTAGCTCAGTGATTAACGCTTTCTGGCTTTGAAGTCTAGAAAAAAGAAGTCTGATGAGGAGATGTGGTGATCTTCGAAATAGCTGCTATAACTTCTACCACTTAGACTTTGTTGCTTTTTTAATTTTTCCCTAATAAACAATCGTGGTACAAAGCGCAATAAAAATATTAAAAATAAAATGTTAATAAGCCCACAATAACATTGACAAATACATAGTTTATAGGGCAGCCATACGTCCCGGTTTTCCCGGACATGTCCCGGTTTTAGACTATTTGTCCCGGTGTCCCGGTCGAACCTTAAAATGTCCCGGGTTTCATTTTAGTGTCCCGGTTTTTGATTTGATTGCACAAATTTGAATAAAAGTTCAAAAATCGCTACATTAAGAGAAAAACGCGTCGTAATATTCAGAAAAATGTTAGGAATTCACTGAGGGAAATAACGCATAGTAAACACGAATATTTTCTATTTGATTATCGTTTAAAAGTGTTCGTGTTAAGAAATAATACTTCCATACCACGTACGCGTGGTGTTGCTTCAAACTCAACATTTACATGTCTGGCTGTAGCTTAATGCGGAAAGATGCTTGCCACATTTTGCTAATTTCCAGAGGGTCAGGGTTCAGTTCCCATCACAACCAGCATGGAGTTTAAATATTTTGTTTAACTTAATCATGAAAAAGCAATCGGTAATTGCAAATCGCTTCATTTTAATATGGGCGTATTTGAATTGAATATTTCTATACTAAATACTAAAATTTGTATACTTAAATGTATTACGAGTTGGGTTGGTGGTCTTTCATATGCGTATTTTTTTTAATTTAGCACGCCTTTTTAATTCTAAACTTCTTTCTCTCAGTGCACCGGTTTAATTTGTGAAATAGTCACATTTCGAGATAGTTGAACTTTGCAACAAGCAATAGTTGATGATTAGTATATGTACCTAAATACGTTCAAAAAGACGTGCACAGAGTTTTACAATTATATTAAGGAAAAGACAGAAGTTTTGAAACAAGTTCACAGCAACGAAAAATATGACTGATATTTTAATGTTATCTTGTACTTAAATTTTTTCTTTCATGAAACCTAGAATACTTATAAGTACAGTGCTGTACAAAATTATTGGCTGGGAGGCTCTTTCTTCAGATCACAATTTCTAATCAGGTCTTTTAGAAAAATTTTGAAAATGTACCTTTTGAGCCAATTAATAAAGTGCAAGTCTGAAGTAGGGACACGAATTTCGAACCGATACGATACCATATCGATACTTTTGGCATTCGATACCGACATTTTTTGCTCGATAGTTTTAAAACGATATTTTTTGGAATCGAGTACCAGAACCGTAGTATCGTATCGAATGTCATAAACTCAAATTACAAAGATAATGGCGCGTATTCATAGTCCAGCAACTAAGTCGAAACTAACAAAGTTGCAACTTAAATTTAAGCACCAACTTAAAATTTACCTCTGTTCATAGTCGCATTCCAGACTTCTACTAAGTAGTTTCGACTTAGTTTACGATATAGCAAAACGAGTGTGAAAATGTATCGATTTTTCTTTACGATATTTTGGAAAAATTACATTTTTATTAAAGAATATCAAGTTTGATCATCCGTTTATGTAATTTTTATTTTCATTGCATGGTTATGCAAAAGAATAAGGTATCAGTTTCTTGTTAATTGTGTGAAATATCCAAAACAACCGCAGTGATGTGAAGTCGATGTTTATCGAAAGCATGCTGTGGAACATACAACTACAGTATATTTTGCTTTGCTGCCTCTATGCTTAAGTGCACATTTAAGATACCTACCCCAAAATGCGCATCAAAAGCATTATTTTTAACATTTATAAGGAAACTGCTCCGATAGATGCATTCAACATACCTGCACATTGGCGATACCTGCCTTAAAAAATTGTGCGACTAGTATCAATTATCAATGAAAGTATTACGTTTACCTGTACTGGCCCTACAATTACCTAATTTTACAACCTTTTATTTATTTTGCTCATCTCGTAGAACAACGAAAATGGCTATCAATTTATGTAGTTATATAGATAATTAGATAACATTCGGTAAAAATTTCGCTTGCAGTAATTTCTACATGGTAAGTGCTCCGCCAATATTTGGTTTCATAGGGATTCGGATACCTTCCTCATTGAAGTAGTAAAGAAAATTTGCTTAAGTGCCTTTTTCGCTTACGTGTACACGTTTTTCGGGCAAAGAAGGATGTGCAGCTAAGCAAAATATACTGTAGTAGATATCTAAATGTTATGCACAAATTTACTTTAAAATAATTAGCGTGAAACTGACTTATTATTTGAAAATTTATCTTAATTATTCCAATTATAAAATTGTGATGTAGCTTTATTCGAATTGTAATACGCATTTAATTTCATCTTCCGATTAAAATGGATCGATCTTTGTAAATTTTAATTGGAGTTTATTCAATATTATCAAAATCACCCTCTACCAACTTAATTTTTACATATTTCGTCTGTTTTCCCTTAATTTGATAAAATACTTCTTCCTAGTTACGACTCAGTTGTAGCTGCAGCCGAAACTAAATTTTAAGTTGGTACTTAGCCAGAAAAGTCGAAACTAAGGCGACTAGGAATAGCTTTAGTTGTGACTTAGAATAGTTTCGACTTAGTTGAGTACTAAATATGACTATGAATATGCGCCAATGCGATTATCAATTCTTCCCGATATAAATTGGGGTTAAAGAACAGACGCTGAACACGCTGTCTCGGTGTTTTAAGTCAACACCTCAATCTCTACGTCATGTAATAAAAATAATAGATCGGCGCTTACACAATATGTTAGTATTTGGGCGAGCTTCTCCTCCGATTTGTTGCGTGCGCCTTGATGTTGTGCCACAAAGGGCGACCCTAATGTTTTACGCCGATTTTGAACGGCGATTGTATTTTTTATGAGAAGCTGTTTTTCATGGCAGAAATACGCTCGGAGGTTTTTAATCACAACACCACAGAGGCCTACATGCGACACCAATATTCAGATTTTTTATTTTTATTTTGGCATCGATATTTGGGATATCGAGTCTTTTTATTCCGATATTAATGGGTACCCGATATTTTTACAGCGATACTTTAAATGAGTACCATATCGATAGTTTCGGTTGGATATCGTGTCCCTAGTCTGAAGTTGTCAGCAAGTTTCGTTGATTTTTAGCATTTAGTTTTTTTGCTGACAGTGCCTTCCATATGAAAAGAATTATCGAACATAGTTTGTATGGAAGAAACTCTCAGTAAAAACAATACCAAAAATCAACTAAAATTTAATGGGCTGCAAAACTTCATTTTAAAATTTTTTATAAAAAGTCTGATTAGAATGTTGCAAATTTGTATGCAAATTTGTTGAATTTTCACGAGTTTAGCACAAAGTTTAACAATTTTATTTTTATGTTTTTTTTCATATATTTAGTATAAACTGTATTTTTATAAAGAATAAAAAAAGGTTCATGCATTGTGAAAAATTCTCTGTGTTTTAGTTGTGATAAGTTGTTTTGTTTTGTTGGCGTACGTTGTAATGATCTCATGATCTCATGTTTTTATGTTTTTGTTTTTGTCTGTCAAAATAAAATTTCACTACTTCCCTTCGCACGTCAAAATGAAAGAGAAGGGAGCGAGAGGTCCTCCCTAAAGTGTCCCGGTTTGGCAACAGAGATATCTGGAAGCCCTAATAGTTTAGGAGGAGCCTGCCGCTTAGACCTTGTTGCTTTTTCAATTTTTCCCAATAAACAATCGTGGTACAAAGCTCAATAAAAATATTAGAAATAAAATGTTGATAAGCCACAATAACATTGACAAATACATAGTTTAGGAAGAGCCTGCCTGAAACTATACAAAAAAGCAATTAAGCAAATGGATGTATAGAATTGACAACAACAACCACGCTGTCGAGTTTAAATAGCGGCAAATCAGCTGCACTTGATAGTAGTTGGTTGAATAAGGAAAATGAATTAGCAACAAGAGTTTACGGGATGTACTTAGATCAGTGGTTAATGCTTCTGACTTTAAACATCGATTACGCAGGTTCGATCCCTGCTGAAGTCTAGAAAAAAGAAGTCTGATGAGGAGATGTGGTGATCTCCGATATAGCATCGATTACGCAGGTTCGATCCCTGCTGAAGTCTAGAAAAAAGAAGTCTGATGAGGAGATGTGGTGATCTCCGATATAGCTGCTATAACTTCTACCGCTTAGACTTTGTTGCTTTTTAAATTTTTCCTAATAAACAATCATGGTACAAAGCTTAATAAAAATATTAAAAATAAAATGTTAATAAGCCACAATAGCATTGACAACGTTTAAAATATTTCACCGACCTAAACGGGGTGCGAGGTGCGGTAACCAATCCGAGTGGAGCCTTGGGTCACGGCAGAAAGAGAGGGAGCTTTGGTGGGGCCACTCCAACTTACTCGGTTTAAGGGCTCACTGAAGTCTGCAGCGTCTATTCACCAGTAGGTGCGGCTGCAAGAGGATGTCTGTCTTGGAGCAAGCGGCTCGCTTTACTTTTATTTTATTTTAATTATTTTAAGTCGACATAGACATAAAATGGTCGACTACTTAAGTTACGTATATAATAGGATACAATAATTATAAATAATAAATAATGATTTTAATAAGCGGTAACAATAATATAATATAATTTACGTTTAATCCACTGAAACTTCTAAGATATCAGGCTAGACGCGCAATTTTGCGTTATGTAAACCACTAAACGATCATTCAATACTGATACATCCATACAAATCATTATAATGTGAACACCAATTACGCAGCGGGTTGTTTTTGGGAAAGTTTAGACGGCAAAGGGATACATGAAAAGGTACTAAGTGTCTAGACGTTCTAACAGGAACAGAAAAATTAAGTTGGCTAACAAGGTAAGACGAGTCAATCTCGCCGATTATCAACTTATGGAGAAATATTACCCCGAGTAATATTCTACGATTTTCAAGAGTTGGAAAACTAATAAAAAGGAGACTATTCTCCTCCATTTGAGCCAACGTAATGCAAAAATTAAAAATTGCTTTTGTACTGACTCAATTCGCTTAATATAATTTTGGTATCGAGGACACCAGATACCAAAAAGACGAACAATACTCTTGTACTGGACGGACCAACGATGTGTAAAGAATCTTCGAGACGTACGGATCCTCAAACTCTTTAGCCCACCTTTTAACAAATCCAAGTACACCCATGGCTTTGTTTACGATCGATGATATATAATTGATTTTATATCCGAATATTTTTCGCTTGGTCGCCTTTCGCACTCACGTGTATTCACATACACACTTCAGTTTCCGCTTTAAGGAAATACTTGCTTTTCAATTTTAAAAATTTACAAATTTAACCTTAGTTTATTTTCTGTTTACGTAATTTAGTCACACACATATAAAGAGTTTGTCTGGCTTTATATTAGAACTTCAAAGGAGTACATATGTATTTATGAGTATACAGCTTTATTGGGCAAATAAATTCAAAACCTATATTGACTCCGAGAACTATTTTGATAAGGGCGCGTGCGCGTTGTCCGACTGTAGTAACTGAACTAACTTGTCGCTGATTTGGCACGATGATGGGAAGCGGCCGTGCGCGCTCGTTAATCATTTTTCGGAGTTCACACCGCTGCGGCCAAAGGATGCGCGCATGGCCGCTAAATTAAGTTTAAGCGGCGGCTTAAACATCGTCCCCGCCCTGCAGGAATGCGTTGCTGAGCGTATCCTGCAGCGCTTTCAGAATTCTTCAAAGGTAAACTTGTGGGTTGCGGCGGTTTTCTTTAGATGGATTTTAAAGCTTTTCAATGCAGATTCCCACAAGTCGCCCATGTGGGGGGCACTGGGTGGTATATATTGCCAGTTGATGCCTTGAGGGGCATATTTTTTGACAATGTCTGCGGAACATTCGTTAAGTAATTTAACGAAGTCGCGTTCTGTTGCGCGCTGGGCGCCAATGAACGTTTTTCCATTGTCGCTCATCATTTTTGAGTGGAAGCCTCGTCTGCCAACAAAGCGGGCGAATGCTGCTCGAAAAGCCTCGGTTGTAAAATCCGAGCATAGCTCGAGATGCACTGCCTTTGTGGAAAAACAGACAAAAACTGCAACGTATCCCTTGATGA
This sequence comes from Rhagoletis pomonella, assembly GCF_013731165.1. Classification (NCBI taxonomy): domain Eukaryota; kingdom Metazoa; phylum Arthropoda; class Insecta; order Diptera; family Tephritidae; genus Rhagoletis; species Rhagoletis pomonella. The sequence goes on from NW_023458555.1 coordinate 111,771,476, forward strand.
GGGTTGTAGGTCTTAGCACCGATGCTTTAATTTGGAATGGCCCAGCAAAATCTACTCCCGTTGTGGAAAATGGGAGTGAGAAACTGCAGCGCTCAGGGGGTAGAGCGGCCATTATTTGGGTGCGTGTTTGTTCCTTGTAAAGCGTGCACACTTTGCAATGAAAAATGCATTTTTTAATTAGAGGTTTAAGCTTTGGCACGTAGAGTACTCTTGCCTTACCATTTGGAGCATTAATCGTGTTTCTGCGTGAAGAAGCAGCGAGTGTAAAAACTCCAAATATAGCTGGCAGAACCTCGGCTCGGTAGGGAGAATTATTGGGTGCCTTTCATTATAGCTCAATGTGGAATGTGCTAATCGGCCATTAACCCGTAGAAGTCCGTCTTTGTCCAATGAAGGATTGGGAACAAGAAGAGGACTTTTTTAGTTAAGTGGCTTTTTGTCTTGCAAAGCGCTTTTTTCGCTCGGAAAATGGCGTGATTGCGCTGCGCTGATAAGACGTATCTTTGCATATTGAAATTCGCTATGCGTCAGATGTGGATTAGTGATTGTAGCTAACACCTTTGATTTGTTGCGTGCATTGCTCACGAAGCGGAACATGTACGCAGTCACGCGAAGTGCTCGAGAGAAGGAAGAAAAGCGATCAAGAAAATCGACCTCTTCTTCGAGCGCGTGATATACCTCCACCTTGCGCTTTTCTGGTGGAGATGCACTGCACGCCTTTGACCTTGGCCATGCATCCATGTGGCAAGAGAGCCATTTTGGTCCGTGCCACCAGAGTGGGGAATTCGCCAAATCCTGCGGTTTGCACCCGCGGGTGCCGAGGTCGGCTGGATTATCATTGCTGGCAACATGGCGTCATGTACCGGTTGGAAGACATTCCCGGATTTGGGAGGTACGATTGGATACATACGTCTTCCATGTACACGGTGGCTTTTCAAGCCAAGCTAGCACAATCTCAGAATCTGACCATAAGAATGTATTGCACGATTCCAATTTGAGCTGTTTTCGAACAGTTGCGACCAGTTTTGCGAGTAAGACTGCACCACACAGCTCCTGGCGTGGCAAGCTTACCGTCTTCAATGGTGCGACTTTGCTTTTTGCAACCAAGAGAGTGGAATATCTTTGGTTTCTAGCATCTACGCGGATGTAAATCGCAGCGCAATATGCTTTTTCCGAGGCATCGCAAAACCCTTAGATTTGGGTGTCTTGCCCCAGAGTGAAGTTAACCCATCGACAGATTTCGATGTGGCATATGGCAGGCAAATTTTCTGCGAACTGTTGCCATTTTGCCAAAGCTATGGGTTTGGCACATTCGTCCCAATCAACGCCATCCAGCCAAAGTTCTTGAAGCAGAATCTTTGCTTGAATCATCACTGGCGACAGCCATCCTGTCGGGTCAAAAAGGTTTGCGACAGAAGATAAAATTTGTCGCTTTGTGACGGCATTCGATGTCGATGCAGGCAGAATGGTGTATGAAAATTTATCTGTGAGTTTTGGTTGTGGAAGCGCTCTCAAATTTCAAAAAGTTGGAGTCGAGAAGATCCTCCTTTGGAAATTTTCCTAAAATGGCCGGATGATTGGCCGTTAGTTTCTTGAGTATGAAACCAGCTGACTTAAGCGCTTTGATCACTTGAAGAAGTGATTCAGTGGCGTTGTCAATATCATGACTTCCGGATAGGATGTCATCCACATACGTTTCGGCTTTAAGTATTGTGGCAGCCAAGGGAAATGTCGCTATCGTAACATCTGCTAATTGATGCAGGGTACGGATAGCGAGATATGGTGCACAATTAACGCCGAACGTTACGGTTTTACGATTATAATAGGTGACAGGAGAGTCAGCCGACGTGCGAAACAAGATTCGCTGAAAATCTTTATCGTCCTCATGGACGAGTATTTGACGATACATTTTTTCAATGTCGCCATTGAACACGAATCTGTGCATGCGCCACTGCAAAGTGAGCAGCATGAGATCTGGCTGGAGTGTGGGACCAGTGTGCAACACGTCAATCAGGGATTTTCCTGAACCAGATGTTTTTGAGGCGTTGAATACCACGCGAACTTTGGTGGTTACCTTATCTGGTTTGACGACCGCATGATGTGCCAAGTAGAACGAGAAGTATTTGCCATTAACTATTATCTCGCAAGGCTTCGTGTGCTCCATATGACCGAGGTCGAGATATTCTTGCAACACATTGTTGTACATTGTGCCTAAGTCTCCTTTTTTCTGGAGCGATCGCTCCATGCTAAAAAACTGCTGAAGTGCAGCAGACCGAGATTGGCCCAGAGACAGCTTTTTTGGAAATTCTTCCTTGAATGGAAGTCGCACAATGTATCGACCGGTTGGGGCACGAGTCGTTGTTGTTGCATATATATGCTCACATGCCTGATCTTCAGGTGAAATTTGTGGAGGTTGTAGAATCTCCTCCTCTTCCCAAAACTTTCGAAGCTGAGAGCTGAGAGTTGTATTCGAGCACTCTTCTACTTGTGTCGAGAATGACATCACATTTTCGGTTATTGGACCACTGAGAATCTAGCCAAATATTGTTCTTTGCGCAAGTATAGTGTCGCAAATCTTTTGTATACCTTCCAGCAGGATTTGTGGAAGTATATCGCTGCCGATTACCAAATCAGTTTGAGCTGGTATGTGACAGCTTGGGTCAGCAAGTTCAAGGATCTTGAATCGCTGCCAGTTTTCACGGCTAATGGTGAATGTAGGCATGTGCCTCGTGAGCTGAGGTAACACGATAGCCTGTGTGTTTATCCGCTGCATGATTTTGGGTGCAACCAATGTGAGTAGACAAAGCTTTGAGGCGCTTTGTACTACATGTCCACCCATGCCGGAAATTTCGAACTTGGAATGTTCGAATGGTAGTTGCAACCGTTTCTGAACTTTCGAGGAAATGAAAGTTCTTTGTGAGCCTTGATCAATCAGGGCCCTAAGTTCGTGTCGACTGGGCAGTAGTGTGTTGTGCGGCGGTGTCATTCGCTCGCGCACTGGAGTGTAGAGATTGCGGTTTGGGATTCATGTGCAGCAGGGAGTGATGCCGTTGTTGGCAAATTGGCGAAATTCGCTTAAATTGTGGGCAGACTCTAATGGGATGAGGGGACTTGCAGTAAGAGCAAGTTGTTTCCCTCTTAGGTTCTGCCACAAAGGTTTGCGCCCTGTTAAAGGGCCTATTTTGCGCAGCATTTTGATGAGCGACTGTTTATTTTGGCTTGGATGAAGCCGGTTAAGGCTTTCGACTACTTCGTATCTTGAAGAAAGAAAATCGTCCATTTGTGACCATGAGGGTAAATCTGTTCGAGAAGAGAGAGATTGTTCCCAAAGTGACAGTGTGGTTTCGGGCAATTTGGATGAGCATATGTACACCAATATGGGATCCCAACTGTCTGTCTGGACGTCTTGGGAATTAAGAACTGACAGACAGTTGTTGATTGATGTTTGGAGCCTTTGAAGTTGCCCGCTATTCTCGGTATGAATAGTCGGCAAAGTCATTAAAATTTTAATTTGGTTGTCAACCAAGATACGTTTCTTTTCGTATCGTGACCGTAAAGCTACCCAGACCAGCTCGAAGTTGTCATCGCTCAGTGAGTGTTGCTTGACGATGGAGCCGGCTTTTCCTTGGGTTTTGTATCTGAGGTGATACAATTTTTGAGCTCGGGAGAGCTTCGGGTGGTTGATGTACACCGCTGTGAACATGTCACGAAATGCGGGCCATTCTTCGTAACCGCCGTAAAATGTCTCCGTATCACAAGGTGGGACTTGTAGAAAAACGTTTGCCTCTGCCGAGGTGTGTTCCACGCGGGGTGGTGGACTCGGTGCGGCGATTGCTCTAATCAACGACAGTTGATCCACAATTTTAGCTTTGGTCACCTCATATAATTCAAGGCAAGTGAAGTACTTGCCTTCTACCGAAGTCTTAAAGTTTTCGGGGAGGCTGTCATCTGGCTTTTCAAATACCAAATCGTAGGCGGACTGAAGCCGTGCCCAACAATCATCTAGTGAATTGCCTTTTATCATGAGATAGGATTCAGTGTGGTCTTGCATTGGTGCATCACTGTATTTTGCACAGTATCTCATGATACTGTCACTTTCCGCTATAAACTTTTGAGCGGATGGGTCAAAAGTTTTAGATTTCGGGCGCTTTGAGGGTTCCCTCTTACCGCCGGTGGCTTCTTGTGAAACACCTTTGACTTTGTCTCCATTTCAGAAACTTTTGGTGGACTGTGTCCAAGTGGCATTTTGAATGTCGTGGAAGGTCAGACGTATATAAATTAATAGAAGATTTAATTAAAAATAGCTGAGTACCATCCAGATATCGTTCGCAAAAAATAAGAAAATTTGTGTCAAACGGAAAAATTGCACTTTGTGCCACAGAAAATCAAGGAAAAAATTTATAAGATCTTGTGGCGGTGCTTGTGTTTTTGTTTCTTGCAAATTACATGAAGTTGTATTTGCTTTAATCTTTGGTTCAGCACTTTTTAACGTGGAAAACGGAGCTCCCCAATTAAATCCGCGGATATGGATTTGAAAAAAAAAATTTTTTGTAAGAGAAATAAAATCACAAACACTTTTCACTGTTATATACTATACGTGGTGAAATATACGTATGTATAAATATTTAATGTGATATAAATAATTATGTAAATACTGAAAAAGTATTGGTTATGTATCACTATCTAGACCAATGCAATTCAGAAGCTTTCCCTACTGGGTTGCGTGTATCTGATATCTTGAACTCACTTATTATCGCGTTATAGATAATATTCGTGTGATAATATTCTTTGCTAGCACGTATGTACAAATGTGCAGAATATGTGCAATGTAAAAATGTACGTATGTACAAATATTTACGTATGGCTAAGCTATGCTTTGTCACAGCAATGGTGAGTTAAGTACGAAAAAAAAGAAAGTTTGTTTTGATTACAGTGCGTATGTATGTATGTGTGCGGGAATGCCCATGTGGATATGATAATACGTAAAAAGCCGCTCACCGCTGAGGTGAGTTCTTGGTACCGAACACATTTAAGTCGGAGAGCGGGCTTTGACTTACGTTCTCTTCGGTTGGTGAGTGCCGCAGAGAAAAGCGAGGTGGAAATATATGAAAATAAGCTAGAGTGCGTTTGGTATATGTGGACTGTATTGTCCGATGAACAACAGCGACTCTCTTAACTATTAAGCGAATAGTTGCAGAAAATGCAACTTGTAAAAATGCTTATATGTGCTACCGAATGTACATATGGTTTATGTGGAAAAAATGCACTTATGTTTGCGGCACTTTGTTAAGCCAAGTTCAACGAACTATGCGACCAACGGCAAAAATTGGTAAGCAGAGGAAAGTATATGATTTTAATGTGCTAATATTTGGTTCTTGCAGTACAGTAGGCATATAAACTGCAACGGAATTTTATTCGGGTTATGCATAAAATTTTGCATATATGTGCATATACTTATATATATATAAGTTTGGCGGTATGTGGAGCTATACCGCTTTCCGGAAAACGGAATTTTTCTATCAAAATTTAATAGCGGCAACTTGCTGATGTGGAATTTTTGGGCGGCAGGAAAATATCCGCAATTTTAATAAAACCGTTTTTGGCGCGAAAAATACGCCTTTTATTAAATTATATATATATATGTATGTATATGTATATACGTATGTATGTATGTCCGTCGGCAGTTTATTAGAAATAATATAACTTTTAAGGGGATAAAAGTTATATTATTTATGTTAATTTTTTAAGGAAATTAAAAAACTTGCCTACTTACAACTTTCCTTGTATTTATGTAGCTATGAATGTATTAAGTTCGCTCCTTTATGTGATTTTGTGCCTGGTGTTGTTGTTGCCACTGATGCTTATGACGGCTGCTGATGTTGTTGATGGCAGCTCATTTATTCTGGCTGCTTGGTAGATGTAGCTCGATTTCCTTGGCAAATGTAGTGAGTAGTTTGTCAAAATATAAGTGTTAATTTTTTTTTTTTTGTTGAAACTTAGCACAGCAAAAATCACTTTTTTCCAATTATTTGAACTTCTTTGTTTTTGTTAGTTGCTTGATAACGTTTAAGTGCACGCTTTGCGTTCACTTGCTTGTTATAATGTTCACTTGTGTAGCAAAATATATGTATGTATTTAAATGTGCGCTGTGGTGTGGTGTGTCGACCGCTGTGGTATAGTGGTGAGCAGTGCGCGCTTCCACTCCGCAGCACCGGGGTTCAAACCCTGGTCAAAGCAACATCGAAAAAATATAGAAAAAAAAGTTTTTTCTTAACAGCGGTCGTCCCTCGGCAGGCAATGGCAAACCTCCGACTATTTCTGCCATGAAAAACAGCTTCTCACAAAAAATACAATCGCTGTAGGTCCCTCCGCTTCGTGTGACAACATCAAGGCGCACGCCACAAATCGGAGGAGAAGCTCGGCCAAACACTAACATATGTGTAAGCGCCAATCTATTATTATTATTATTTATATGTGCACTTAACCACTCGCTTGCACTTTAGTTTATCTGTTTTTCCACTTTTTTGCAGTTTTTTATGTATTGATTTTTGGGGAACGTACGAATACGGTTTTTTCGAGTTTTTTATAAATTTTTTATTTTTTTTATTTTTTTTTTATTTTTTTTTTAGCTAGGCCAGGGTTGGTTGCGAAGGACCATGAATAATTTTCGCTTGGTCGCCTTTCGCACTCACCTGTATTCACATACACACTTCAGTTTCCGCTTTAAGGAAATACTTGCTTTTCAATTTTACAAATTTACAAATTTAACCTTAGTTTATTTTCTGTTTATGTAATTTAGTCACACACATATAAAGAGTTTGTCTGGCTTTATATTAGAACTTCAAAAGAGTACATATGTATTTATGAGTATACAGCTTTAGTGGGCAAATAAATTCAAAACCTATGTTGACTCCGAGAACTATTTTGATAAGGGCACGTGCACGTTGTCCGACTGTAGTAACTGAACTAACTTGTCGCTGATTTGGCACGATGATGGGAAGCGGCCGTGCGCGCTCGTTAATCATTTTTCGGAGTTCACACCGCTGCGCCCAAAGTGGGCGCGCACGACCGCTGAATAAAGTTTAAGCGGCGGCTTAAACAAGATCAAAAAGCACACCAAGATTATTAATAACAGATATGCGCTGTAAAGTAAAACCGTTTATTTTATAAGTTGCCAAAACTGGCTTTAGTCTATGAAATGTCATGTGCTTACATTTAGAGCAATTAAAAACTAATACATTTGATGAACACCAGCTATGAAATGAGTCCAAATCGTTCTGAAGACTACCCAAACAAGGTCCGTCTGAAGGCGAATACGTGAAACAAAGGGCCTCATGCATAAAAAGTGAGCTTAAGCTCCGACTCGATTTTCAGTACAAATTCTTGAGCTTGAGCTCACCCTTTCAGTGCAAAAATTGAGTCTGAGCTTAAGCTCACTTTTTATGCATAAGGCCCAATGTTTCATGTCATCCACTTACATAAGAGTTTCGGAGTGCGAGATAAGCTGTGGTAAGTCATTTATGAACAAGGTAAAGAGTAATGGACCCAAATGGCTACCTTGAGCACCCCAGAGATGATATCAATCGATTTGAAAGCGTATGCTTGAACAAAACTTTTTGAGTCCTGCTTGAAAGATAGCTTGCGAGCCATATTAATAGGTGGTTAGGAAAACCCAGTAAATCTAGTTTATGGATAGGGATCTCATGATTGGCAGAGTCAAATGCTTTACTAAAATCAATGTAGATCACGTCAGTCTGCTTATTATTTAAAAATCCATTAATTACTAAAGAAGTAAACTCAAGTGGTTGATCTTCGACGTACAAAACCATGCTGACAAGGTGAGTTAGTTATGCTTAGTTATGCCCCTATAGTTTGCAACATTTGACCTACTACGCTTTTTATGTATGGGTATAATAAAAGATTGCTTCCAAATTGATGGAAATGACGCTGATTCCAGTGATAATTTAAAAAGCTTTAGGATGGGCTCAGATAAATTTTCAGCACAGTACTTTAGCACACAACTAGGAACACCATCAGGACCCGGAAAAAATATCGATTTCAAAGCTTGAAGACTACGAAGAATAATATTATTATCAATAACAGGGTTAAAAATGCAGTTGACTGAGCTAAATTATACGGATAGGGACCAGATCGAAAACTTTTAGGTGAACTAGCATTCTTGCATGCAAAAGAAAATGCAGAAGGACATCCAGAAGTTTTCCGCTTTGAATTAACAAAGGTATACCATTTTCTCGGATTGTTGAAAATTTGGATTTTACAGCGGGCTAAGAAGTCGTTATAACATTGCTGATTTAGACAATGAAAGTTAGAACGAGTGACTGAATATTTCGAAAAGGCAGCAGTTGCTCTAGATCTCCTAAAACGCTTATAAAGCCTAGATTTGATGTTTTCAAGCCTCACAAGTTGTCTAGAAAACCAAGGCGGCTTACACGTTCCAACACCACCATAACAAAGAGGGCCGTAGCTGTCAAAGAAGCAATCAAGTGAGCTGTAAATTATGGAAGTTGCTACCTCAACGTCATTACAGGCGTAATGATCAGACCAGTCGAGGTGAGCAATCATTTCATTAAGCTTAATGAAGTTTACTCTATGAAAACATCGAGAACGAGGTCTAGGTTCTACTCTAATACATCAATAACCAGTAGCTGGGCAATATCAAGTACTATCACCAGCGTAGGATGTAGAGGATCCTCTGGAAGGGATAAAGGAGAAATTTGAGTGAGAGCAATACCCGCCAAATCGTCCACAAATACCAAATCCAGCATCTTGATTTTGCAATTAAATGCGTTGTTAACCTGTACGAGACATGTATCTAGCAGACATCGAAAAAAAGTCATGCTGAGTGGTGGGAGTCAAAGAGTTTGAGTCACTATTATTAATCCAGCTAATTTTTGGCAAATTGAAGTCACCAAGAACTACTAAGCGATCTTTATCTCGCAAATGAGAATATAAATTTTGTATGGCTGAGTTATGATGATTATAAACATTCATATCAGATCGAGGCGGAATATACGAACAAGAAATAAATAGACTAAAGATGCGGAATGAAAGTTTTCCTACTATAAATTCAATATCAGACACAATGTCCAAAAACAAAATATCAGATGAATGGCTCGAGTCAACGGCAATAAGCATACCTCCTCCTCTAGAGTTACAATCATGCCTATAAACTACCCTGCAAAAAATTTTGAAACTAATCTCTAAAGAGAGTATTGGGATTACTCCCAATCGGGTAAAATTGGGCATTAATTAGTCGCAACTAGTCTCATACGGGTACTATTGAAGATCACTTAGTCTCGACTCATTCCTTACGGGTATAATTGGAGATAAATTAGTCCCCGACTCATCCCTAACGGGTACGCACTTACTCTGGCATTAAATAAGCGGTCTCTAGTCACTAATAGTGACTTTTGGTGGTGAACTTGGATTTTTAGACTATTTGGTATTCAGTACGCTGTCTCACGTCTCTAGTCTCAAAAAAAAAACACTAATTTGTCAGGGAGAAAGTTAATTGCTTTCCATTTTATTAAAAATAAAAAAACACGCGAATATGAAGCGAGGAAATTTGTTCAATAAGAATTTCGTTAGGAAATAAACCAAAATGTATTAAAAAAATATTTATTTTTTTTAACATTAAAATCTAAGATTATTAAAAAATAAAACTTATAAAAAAGTACTAAATAAAAAAAATATAAAAAATCTTCTATACCCGAGGAGTACTCGATCCCAAACCCCCTCGACCGGCAGCCTAATGCTTTGACCACTTGGCCATTGCGACTATTCGGGCGGCGCGGCAAAAGGCATACATAAACGCTATCAGTTGACTGTCTGTGTTTGTTTTCACCATACATTTTTGTTGAACTTTTTGTGACTATCTCCTACTGAATCAAATCATCTCAAGTCACAAAAATAGTCACTAATTGCTAATCTCAAATTTAGTGACTTGAGATGAGACTGAATTACTGAATCCCATGGTTAGTCAATGAAATTTCATGTGCGGCGTTGGCACATAGAGAGATTATTCGCTTAACAAACCCGAGCACCCTGGTTCAAATCGCGGCTGGCGCAAATTTTTATTTTTATTTTTTGTAATGTGACTAGTAGTCTCTTCATAGGACATGATCGAACAAAAGCGAACATTTCATTCCATATAAAGAGATCAAAAATTGTATTAGTCGCATGTTCCTTTGCGATTGCTCCCGGGGTCATCCCGGGTTAGTCGCATTTTTTGCAGGGTACATATTTGCTTGAAAATAGCTCGGAATGAAAATTATCAGACTTTAGACAAGTCTCCGTAAAAACGATGACTTGAGCTGTAAATGCAAAGCTATTAAGAAAAAAAGAATTTAATTTTGGTAGTGAATAATAAGACCGAACGAATTAGAATTCACGTCTGTAATGTTCCTATGGTATTGCCGTTTGAGTTTTTTGACTTCTTTGCTGCTGGAGGTTCAATATTTGTACCACAGAATGTTCAGGCAAAAAAGAAAGATCAAGTACTCTACCAACATATGCGTCAGGAACTAATATTTTAAAAGAAGAAATGCCTCTTATATTTAAAGTTAAATTTATAAACTTCGATATTGCTAGTAGGTGTAAGATAAAGTTTAGAGCGCACGTAATGAATAATATCAGCTTCAGTCAACGATGCATGAAGCCTAGATACAAAAACGGTCCTACGAGGCGCGCCAGAAGTCACCTCTCTTTAGGAGCAACAGGTGGAATTCTAGATGTTGTAAACGAAGACATTGTCAGTCAAGGGGCTGTTAATAATTCTAGGATCGTAAGCCACAGATATCGATGCTATTTCATTGGTGGTAGCTGCAACACTTGTAACACTAGGGGCTACCGAAGAGCGAGTAGATGAAGTTGTTGGAGTTTGAGAAACAAGCGATGAGCATAATGAGGTATCGGCAGCCCTAATGTCACTAGAGACTAACAAAGTGTCCGTAGATGTAGTTGTCGGAATTACAGTAGGAGATTTCTTAGCAATATCTGTCGCGGGAGTATTCAAACCAGTTAGCGAAATAGATTCCACAGGCGTAAGAGGAGAACTTTGCACCATACTTTATAACATATAAGAACTTGGCTGAATTTCTAGATTGCACTTCTTCCGTTTCGGCTATTCGGAGATTACTTTCAGTTTTTTAAATTGAGCTTCCATGGTCTTAAATCTTTCTTGAAGATCGCGAAATTCAAAAAAAATATTATTGAACTCCTTCTGAGTTTGACTCATAAAAGCACGCATATCGTTTTCTATGGTGCGGCAATCATAGCAAGTCCAATTTTATTAGTTATTAGATCCACAACACGTCCACCAATATGTCCCATACTGGCGCAGGCGACGTGAGCCATATTATCACAAAGCCAACAGCTGGCATATATATCACCTCTGGTTATTTTCTTTTGGTTGGTACACTTCTTAAAACAACAATCCAACATAATAAACCAATAGGCAGAATAAGGGTCAGCAAGAATAAAAAGTAAGAAGCAGTTTGTTATTTGTTATTTGCTTTGTGTATGCCAAATATACAAGGTGAGTACACCAACAAAACAGAGCCATGCGAAATCCAGAGCGGTCAGCGAACAGTAAACACAGCAGAGTGTAAAAAAGCACTCAAATATCAGCAAATAGCAGCAACTGTTGCACAGTTGATGTAAATTTTTTATACTGTTATTTCCACACTTTTAAATGAGTAAATCGCATTAAAAGTCACTGTCTTTATCATTTATGAATGTGGTTAAAAGTAAATTATTAGTAACGAATTTATGAACGATTAATGAGGCTCCAAACGAATCGAAAATAGGTTAAATAAACGCAGCGCGCACAGGAACACGACCACGCTACTTGACAGCTATTAAGTATTTGTTTGCTTATAAACGTGTATTCGGTTACGAAACCATCCCGTCCCATGAATGGGTTATGCGCTGGGTTTGGGACCCGCCACGTAAAAACAGGCTCCAATGTAAACTAGACACAAAGCCTAGGATGAGAACCCCCCTTTTGATGACGACCCCGGCAAACGATTAAGGGACTACGATTTGAGGGCATGCACCTGGAATGTTCGGACCCTTAATGGGGAAGGTGCCTCTGCCCGGCGGGTTGATGTCCTTGTAAGGGCGACAGCTTACATCACCACCATCCAAGAAATGCATTGGACGGGGCAAGGCAAGCAATGACTGGGACCTTGCGACGTATACTACTTGCCATGTAAAGGAATTGTGGTGGGAGGGAGACTCCGTCGCCGAGTACTGTCGTTCATCCCGGTGAATGAGCGTCTAGCCATAATCCGCATTAAAGCTAAATTCTTCAACATCTCGCTCATCTGCGTCCATGCCTCAACGGAAGAGAAAGATGAAATATCCAAGGATCCCTTCTATTAGCGCTTGGAGCGCACGTAAGAGCGCTGCCGCCGCCACGATATCAAAATCGTGCTTGGCGACTTCAATGCCAGGGTGGGCAAGGGAGGAATCTTTGGATTAACCGTCGGAAAATTCAGCCTCCACGACGAAACGTCCGACAACGGAATGAGGCTGATCGACTTCGCCGGGGCCCGAAACATTATAGTATGCAGTACTAGATTCAAGCATAATAAGATCCATCAAGCTACGTGGCTGTCTCCAGATCGAAAAACTAGAAATCAAATCGATTATGTTGTGATATACGGAAGGCATGCTTCCACCGTTTTGGACGTACGTACACTCCGAGGGCCAAACATCGACTCGGATTACTATCTTGTTGCAGCCAAGATACGCACCCGATATGCAGCAAAAAAAAGTGCGCTCAAAAATTCAAGCAAAGCTTAACGTCGAAAAGCTGCAATCACAGCAGACAGCCAATGTATTCGCTACTCGACTTTCACACCTGCTCCTTGAGAGCGCACTTCAACAGTCCGACATATGCGAGCAGTGGAACCACATCTCCCGCGCATTGAGTACCGCCGCCGAAGAAGTAGTCGGATTTCAGCGAGCCCGAAAAAACCACTGGTACTATGAGGAGTGTCAGGAAGCCGCAGAGAAAAAAGATGCCGCCTATAGGGCCACGCTGTGATCGGGCGCAACGCGCGCTATGTGGGACCGCTATAGGGATCTGTAGAGGGAAGAGAAGGCCGAAATACGTGAATGCGAAGAGCTCGAAATGCTGGCCGACAGGACAATGCCCGAAAATTTTACCCAGAAAGTTAGCCGACTTACGGGAGGTTTCAAGACCAGGGCGTACTCCTGTAAAAACAACAATGGCGACGTAGTTACCGATGTTCAGAGCGTACTTAAATTACGGAGGGAATATTTCTCCACCCTACTGAATTTTAGCAGCACGGAAAGTTGTGTAGAAGAAGAACCCGAGCCCCCAGTCGATGATGACGGAGTCGATGTTCCTCCACCTCACTATGACGAGGTACGAATAGCAATAATGCGGCTGATAAACAACAAAGCTGCTGGAGCTTACAGCCTGCCTGCTGTGCTATTGTGAGTTTATAAGGTTTATGCATCAACTCTTATGCAGAATATGGTCAGATGAACGCATGCCCGACGACTGGACTTTAAGTGTGCTCTGCCCAATCCACAAGAAAGGCGACCCCGCCATTCGCGCCAACTACCGCGGGATCAGTCTTCTAAGCATAGGTTATAAGGTGTTATCGAGTGTATTGTGCGAAAAACCGAAGCCCATCGTCAACGAACTGATTGGACCTTGTCAGTGTGGCTTCAGACCTGGCAAATCCACCATAGACCAGGTATTCACAATACGCCAAATCTTGGAAAAGACCCGCGAGAAAAGGACCGACACTCACCGACTATGCAGAACTCAAGCGCTCAACAACAATTTGCTACACGAGCGTGCAATTACTGGCGTACGCCGATAACATCGGTAACAGGAACCGCGAAGTCTGTTCTGTCTTTTCCAGATTGGATAAGGAAGCAAAGCGAATGGGTCTGGTGGTAAACGAGGACAGGACGAAGTATCTCCTGTCATCAAACAAACAGTCAGCACATTCGCGCCTTGGCACCCGCGTCACTGTTGACAGTTATAATTTCGAGAAAGTGGAGAATTTCGTTTACTTGGGATCCAGCATTAACACCGATAATAATGTCAGCATGGAAATCCAACGCAGAATCACTCTTGCCAACAAGTGCTTCTTTGCACTGAGTAGGCAATTCGGGAGTAAAGTCCTCTCTCGACGTACGAAAACCACACTCTATAAGTCACTCATCAGGCCCGTGCTGGTATATGGCGCAGAAGCATGGACAATGACAACATCCGATGAGGCGGCTCTTGGAGTATTCGAGAGAAAGATTTTGCGGAAGATTTACGGGCCTTTATGCGTTGGCGACGACGAGTACCGCAGACGATGGTACGATGAGCTGCATGAGCTTTACAACGACATGGACATAGTGCAGCGAATTAAGATACAGCGGCTCCGCTGTCTTGGCCCTGTCGTTCGAATGGACACCGGCGCTCCAGCTCTGAAAGTATTCAACTCGGAACCCGCTGGTGGTAGCAGAGGAAGTGGGAGGCCCCCACTGAGATGGAAAGACCAGGAAGAGAAGGTCTTGGCTTCACTTGGCATTTTCAGTCCTTGGTCGGGTAAAAACTGAGTTATTCCGGTACGTAGAACGGGCTGTCATTGGTATGCGTTTTCCGTTATACTGCACATGGAGAACTTTCGCTGTATTTTCTATTTCCATTGGCGTACATTTGTTTTCTGCTATATGGTTGGCGAAGTTCGATTCCGGTGTGGTAGATGGTTTTTGTCTTTTTTTTGTAGTCCCTTATATGTTGGCGATATCTGGTTTTTATCTTGCGCCCTGTTTGTCCTATGTCAATATGTTGACATCCGCAAGTCACCTTATATACACCTTGCTTGTCCAGTGAATCTACTTCATTTTGCGCTATTTTGTAGTATCCTCCCCACGTTGTTCTTCTATCTATATACTGTATTAATTTCATTCTTTTGGAATACCTTAGCCAAATTATTTAATGTTTTCCCGTATAAGTTAAGACTGCCCAATAGCGTGGGCCAAAATTCCGCTTTTTTAGAATTTAGATTGGTAATAGCAAACATATGAAAGATGAAACTTTTTGGTCAATATCTTAGGCTCGCCCAAGTCCATCAAAATTTAATGTGGTCAAAAAATAAAAATTAATAAATAAAGTAATTATTTTTTTACTAAAATTGCAATTTTTTTGGAAAAAATTAGTCTTACATAATTTGTTATATGGACCTTTTTTGCAGAGAATCGAAGTAAGCTAAGAAAAACTTTTTTTTTAACAACTGAACTTTGATGGACACGGATTTTTTTCAGAACATAATGAACCATATTTTTGCTATTACCAATCAAAATTCTAAAAAACTGATTTTCGGCCCACGCTACTGCCCAAGCTTATTCATTATATCCTTATTTGATTTCTTCGTTTTTGTGTCTTCTTATCTTGTTTACTGGCCCATTTCTGTATCCGTGTATTAAGTTCTTTGTTGTAAGCTTCTTTTGCCAATAAGGCTAGTATTTGCTAGCTTTCAGAAGGTGTCGCGTTCGAATGCCGTCAGGCATTCCCTTACTTCTTTTCGAACCATGAAAAAGCATCTGCGAAGTGCTGAAGGGAAGCGTATTGAACGAAAAATTCAATGTTCAAATGTCAGAGAAACGCCAAAAATGGATCCGTTTTAAAATACTTTTCTTAACTGTGCATACATTTCTGCCGCGCACTTTAGTGGAAAAACGGATCGTCAAAGTATCCGAAAATCTAATCGGTTAGAGGACAAAAAACCGCATTTCATCAAATTTTTTCATTTTTCGGATCCATTTTATGATTTAACAGGATGGGTTAATATCTGATATTTATTTACGAGACAAAATTCATTCGGATCATATAAATAGCTGTACGTACATTAGGCTGGGTCGATTTTGTATGGGGGAAAATAAAAGTCATTTGACCGCATTGTAATAGTAATATTATGATGTCTTAGGTCTAAGCCAATTGTAATTGGCCAAGAAAGATTAATTTAAAACTTATCTTTAGCCCGCGCAATTGAATCAAAGTGTATAAATGTTGAAAATGAAACTTTGGCTTGAAATATCTATGGAATGCGTTATTGTTATGAACAGAACGATATATCAAATTAAGGGCTATTAAATTTAGTACCTCACGTTCATTTATCATTTTTCAATAAGTCTATACGTTTTTACGATATTAAGATAAAACTTACAAAAACTATAATTTTCCCTTATGAATTTTCAATTCTTCATTACTTCAGCAAACAAGTGAAAAATACAAAAAAGTGAGACGAGATTTATTTCAAACGTTTTAATATTTTCGGATGTTTATATAACATTAAAATGACCATGGACTTGGTCACGCCGATTTGATCAGTTTTCAAGTTCGTTGTGAATGAATGTATTGTCAAAGAATAGGAATCGTTTGACAAGTTAATAGTAGTTTCAAGCATATAAGTATTTGCATACATTAACATAATACAATTAGGGTGAGAACCGCCCATTTTAAGTCTATTTATGCAGTATTGAAAATTAGTGCGGAATGATTTCATTAGTCACCAGAGAAGCACATTTTTCGCGGTTTCTAAATTTG
>NW_023458555.1:111788181-111792280 GCF_013731165.1 Rhagoletis pomonella
ATTTTTGCTTTTACTAAACTTTCGACTGTTTTTCACTTAACACTCGTGTGTTACCACAGGACCGCGACTTTTCTTTGATCCTGTTTGTGGATTAACACCGGCTTAAATAGGCGTTGGTGATTGGGGCAAAAACCGTCGTGATCCTCTAGGTGTTGGATCGAACCTATGGTTCCCGTACGTCAAACGAACCTTAAAACTACCTCTACGTGCAGGGGTAGATCGAACATGCTTTACAGTTTGTCTAAGCTAAGCTAAGGTATAGCAACATTATGAGTGTTGCTAATAAGTAGTTTGGTGATTCTTTGGATGTTGCTAAGGTGTTTTGGTTGCATGTGCCACAGGCTGGGGTTACACAGTGTAATCGCCAAATGTGCCCTATGCCGCCTAAAGAAAATCCACGCCGTTCCACCATTGATGGGTCCGCTTCCGATCGATAGGCTAACTCCCCATATCAGGCCGTTCAGCTATACGGGCCTTGATTACTTTGGTCCGATAACAGTAACCGTTCGTCGCGCCAACGAAAAAGGATGGGTGGCGTTATTCACGTGCCTGACCGTCAGGGCCGTACATTTGGAGTAGGCCCATGACCTCAGCAGTGACTCATGTATAGTCGCAATGCGCAACTTTATAAATCTTCGCGGCGTTCCCCTACGTATGAGGTCCGATAATGGGAAGAACTTCGTCGGTGCTGACATGGAAGCAAAGCGCTTCAGTGAAGTATTTGATTGCGATCGCCTGCAGAGTGAGCTGTCGCAAAGGGGCGTGCCTTTCAACCCGGCAGAGGGGGGCGCTTGGGAAAGGTTGGTCCAGTGCGTCAAGAGGGTACTACGAAACACTTTGAAGGAAACGTCACCACGGGAGCACACGCTCAACTGTTTCCTCATCGAGGAGGAAAATATAGTGAATTTTCGGCCGCTGACGCACTTGCCCATCGATGTCAACCAGGAGCAGCCGCTGACTCCTAATGACTTCCTTCTGGGTGAAGCCAACACACCGCAAACTCCGATTGCCAACGAAGTTCTGGAGAAGACGTGCCTTCTGCGAAAACAGTGGCGTCTGGCCCGACAACTAAGGGACCATTATTGGAAATGATGGATAGCGGTATACCTTCCCACATTGACACGCCGGGTTGAGTGGTGCCAGTGGGCAAAACCTCTGCAGATAGATGACCTCGTCTTTATATGCGATCCCAATGTACCTCGCCGAGGCTGGTGCCGAGGTAAGGTGGAACGCTTGTATGCGGGAGCAGATGGTGAGGTCAGACGAGCTGACGTACTCACTTCTGGTGGATTGAAGCGACGCGCCGTCTCCAAATTGGCTGTTCTGGACGTCGAAGGTAGTGAATCGGGCTGATTCACGGGGGTGGGGATGTTGGGAACTCCTGCCTTCAACATAATTTCAATTTCACGTACTTCATTTGTATTCCATTTTCATGTATTCCATTTCGATTTCTTATTTATATTTCAAATACTTTACATACATTTATATGTTACTCTCATTATTTAAAGATACATATGTACACATATATGTTACTGAGTGTCATCTATGTATCCCCTGTATTTAATTTGCCGCTAACTCTTTGCATGCACGTATGTACATATGTACATGTCCGCGCAATAGATACGGTCAATGCAGTATTGTCTATTTCGTTTGGTTTTTCTGTTCGTATACATATGTACATGCATGTTGGCCAAGCATTGGATTTGTCCGTCGCGGAGTTCTGCCTTTGTAAATATGTATGCACAAATTAATGTTAGGTTTTGTGTACATGCATACCGCCAAGAACGATACAATACAAGATTGCGCATTCCCGCAGAATGACATTTGTGGCAATGGGTAAACAAAGAATGTGGCGAAAAACAATGAGTTGACAGTTGTGAATTTGCAGTGAGAAAACATGTTTTCTTCACGATTCACCAATTTCTTAAGCCAGCTTTGTATATAGCAAATTAAGCACAACGTTAGCAAAAAATATACAACCACTCTTTAAATGTGTTCAAAAGAATAGGTCTTATTAATTAACTATTTAGAATTTTTGTGTTTGTATTGCAGGTGCCAAAAAAGTGATAATAAAAAAGTGAAAAAACCGCATTTGGGGTTTTACCCCTACGGCTGCTGCAATTCAACACATGACACGACATTTTTATAAAGTTTTTATTACAAATAAAACGTTTTTTACTTTAGAACGCACGAATTACATCGATTTTCACTAGAAAGTACACAATACGTTTGCACTTGTTTCTAAACAAAAAGTTTGTTTACGTATTGCCATAAACGTCAAAGTCGGCAAAACCAAAGTAGCGGTTTCGGGAATGCGTCACCTTCAGTTCATTACACCATGGCATGCCGCAATGTGTCTTTCGCTCATTTAGCGCGGCCATAATTTGGTTGAACTGCGGTAAGTAACTCCTAAAGTATTGTCAATTTTATTCTTGTAACAAGACTTTACATTTTTAGAAATAAACCAAGTAATACGTCATTGGACTAAATTTGTGTATGCGCGTTTTTCTGACAACGTTGCTTGCGTTAAATTCGCAAGCGGGTTGACGACAGGTCCTATATGCTAATCTAGGCAAAAAGCTACCTACGCACCAAATTTTAAGCAAATCGTACCATAAATATGATTTTTTCGAATAGAGTGGACCCTTGTCCACTTCCCGGAAAAAGGATCCTATATGCTAATCTAGGCAAAAAGCTACCTACGTACCAAATTTTAAACAAATCGGACCATAAATACCCCTGGTCCCCTTTACGGAAAGAAAAGGATCCTATGTGCTAATCTAGGTAAAAAGCTACCTATATTTTAAGCAAATCAGACCATAATAAGATTTTTTCGAATAGATCGGTCCCTGGTCCACCTACCGGAAAAAGTAAATTTTTTGTTGGCCTAAAACGTGGTGGCTGCTGAAGGCTACTTTTATACAAAATTTCATGAAAGTCGGACCCACCGTTCGCGAGATTACCTGTAACAAAAAAAAGGACTTCTCCACTCATGCTTTTTAATCTAAAAACATCATAATCCAAGTAAACAGCTGTTTGCGAAACATGGCGTTGCCGGACTTGCACTGGACGATTTCATGAAATGATGCCGAATTCATGGTTAACTTTCGTGTATAACTGAATTCATGAAATGACGTTTGTGCAGCCAATTTTAGCCCAAATTTATGAAATGAATTCATGAATTAGCATACGCATAAACGTACTATATGTATTGTACAAACATCTATTCATTTTATACAAAAAGAATAAATTATATTCAGCGCATTTCACAGTCTTATTTAAAGTTTTAAAAAGTTAGTAAAATCGAGTGCGATAATAAAAACATCTTTTTTTGTAACTTCATATTTTATGTATGTATGTATGTATTGTACAAACATCCACTCATTATTCGTATTGCACGCATTACCGTTTGCGAAAACACAGAAATCGAAAAAATTCATTTATGATGGCTTTTACAATCATGCACAGTATGTTTCACTTAATTTTTTATAATAAAATTTTATTATTTCAACCCACGAAAATAACATCCGAAACGTTCTCCGTCATCAAATTTGCAACTTAGAAAAACGGAACTACGATCGAAATACACGAAGATTGATCGAAAGGGAACGGAACGCAGAATACCAAAGTTGTCAAACGGAGAAAATTTCGATTCGAGTCGAAATGCAGAATACTTTTTAATTTTTCCACCAGAAACTCTATTTCCTAATATTTTGTTGTTTTTGCTTAAATTTGAGGCAGACAATTTATACCCATCAACAACCTTTGCGATCGTCAAAATTTTCTATGCATTTGTCAAAAATTTTCCTACCCTCATGAGCTAGTGAAATTTTATTCACCTCATACTGGTCAAAGATTTACTCGCCGCGAACTTTGTTACCGATTCGCACACGCTCTTAGTACATATCGAGCTCTAACCGCCAAAATGGTAGCTGAATTATTTTTATTTTTTATTTTTTTTTATGCAGAACATAGATATGTACGTTAGGGCGGGTCGAAAATCTAATTTTTCTCAAATCCCTTGGTAATAGTGAAAATATATTGTATCATGGAGTCAACAACAAGCCTGCAAAATATTAGTATTTTATTTTAACTGTGA
>NW_023458555.1:111792380-111798174 GCF_013731165.1 Rhagoletis pomonella
TTTTTTTCATCAAATTATACCATCGTCGTTGAAATAGATACTTTACTATTGTCGTATGTTCTGTGGACAAAACAAAGTGGTGAGTAAACGCTACTTACGACAAATGTATACGGAATGAAAAGTAAATTTTCTCATTAACGTTAAGAGATATTAAATGTAAAAATATGGAAAATCAAAACTAATAACACCAACTACGTCTCCTTCAAAAGTTACAAAAATCTACCGTACAGTTTCGGATTAATTCGACCTTAAACTTCAAAGTCAATTTTCTCAAAACCGTGTTTTGTAACATTCGACATCCGTTTTCTGAGACGACGATATGTACATGCATGTTGGCAAAGCATTGGATTTGTCCGTCGCGGAGTTCTGCCTTTGTAAATATGTATGCACAAATTAATGTTAGGTTTGTGTACATGCATACCGCCAAGAACGATACAATACAAGATTGCGCATTCCCGCAGAATGACATTTGTGGCAATGGGTAAACAAAGAATGTGGCGAAAAACAATGAGTTGACAGTTGTGAATTTGCAGTGAGAAAACGTGTTTTCTTCACGATTCACCAATTTCTTAAGCCAGCTTTGAATATAGCAAATTAAGCACAACGTTAGCAAAAAATATACAACCACTCTTTAAATGTGTTCAAAAGAATAGGTCTTATTAATTAACTATTTAGAATTTTTGTGTTTGTATTGCAGGTGCCAAAAAAGTGATAATAAAAAAGTGAAAAAACTCCATTTGGGGTTTTACCCCTACGGCTGCTGCAATTCAACACATGACACGACATTTTTATAAAGTTTTTATTACAAATAAAACGTTTTTTACTTTAGAACGCACGAATTACTTCGATTTTCACTAGAAAGTACACAATACGTTTGCACTTGTCTCTAAACAAAAAGTTTGTTTACGTATTGCCATAAACGTCAAAGTCGGCAAAACCAAAGTAGCGGTTTCGGGAATGCGTCACCTTCAGTTCATTACACCATGGCATACCGCAATGTGTCTTTCGCTCATTTAGCGCGGCCATAATTTGGTTGAACTGCGGTAAGTAACTCCTAAAGTATTGTCAATTATATTCTTGTAACAAGAATTTACATTTTTAGAAATAAACCAAGTAATACGTCATTGGACTAAATTTGTGTATGCGCCTTTTTCTGACAACGTTGCTTGCGTTAAATTCGCAAGCGGGTTGACGACAGGTCCTATATGCTAATCTAGGCAAAAAGCTACCTACGCACCAAATTTAAGCAAATCGTACCATAAATATGATTTTTTCGAATAGAGTGGACCCTTGTCCACTTCCCGGAAAAAGGATCCTATATGCTAATCTAGGCAAAAAGCTACCTACGTACCAAATTTTAAACAAATCGGACCATAAATACCCCTGGTCCCCTTTACGGAAAGAAAAGGATCCTATGTGCTAATCTAGGTAAAAAGCTACCTATATTTTAAGCAAATCAGACCATAATAAGATTTTTTCGAATAGATCGGTCCCTGGTCCACCTACCGGAAAAAGTAAATTTTTTGTTGGCCTAAAACGTGGTGGCTGCTGAAGGCTACTTTTATACAAAATTTCATGAAAGTCGGACCCACCGTTCGCGAGATTACCTGTAACAAAAAAAAGGACTTCTCCACTCATGCTTTTTAATCTAAAAACATCATAATCCAAGTAAACAGCTGTTTGCGAAACATGGCGTTGCCGGACTTGCACTGGACGATTTCATGAAATGATGCCGAATTCATGGTTAACTTTCGTGTTTAACTGAATTCATGAAATGACGTTTATGCAGCCAATTTTAGCCCAAATTTATGAAATGAATTCATGAATTAGCATACGCATAAACGTACTATATGTATTGTACAAACATCTATTAATTTTATCCAAAAAGAATAAATTATATTCAGTGCATTTCACAGTCTTATTTAAAGTTTTAAAACGTTAATAAAATCGAGTGCGATAATAAAAACATCTTTTTTTGTAACTTCATATTTTATGTATGTATGTATGTATTGTACAAACATCTACTAATTATTCGTATTGCACGTATTACCGTTTGCGAAAACACAGAAATCGAAAAAATTCATTTATGATGGCTTTTACAATCATGCACAGTATGTTTCACTTAATTTTTTATAATAAAATTTTATTATTTCAACCCACGAAAATAACATCCGAAACGTTCTCCGTCATCAAATTTGCAACTTAGAAAAACGGAACTACGATCGAAATGTAGAATAGGTGTAATCGTAAATTTCGAAGATTGATCGAAAGGGAACGGAACGCAGAATACCAAAGTTGTCAAACGGAGAAAATTTCGATTCGAGTCGAAATGCAGAATACTTTTTAATTTTTCCACCAGAAACTCTATTTCCTAATATTTTGTTGTTTTTGCTTAAATTTGAGGCAGACAATTTATACCCATCAACAACCTTTGCGATCGTCAAAATTTTCTATGCATTTGTCAAAAATTTTCCTACCCTCATGAGCTAGTGAAATTTTATTCACCTCATACTGGTCAAAGATTTACTCGCCGCGAACTTTGTTACCGATTCGCACACGCTCTTAGTACATATCGAGCTCTAACCGCCAAAATGGTAGCTGAATTATTTTTATTTTTTATTTTTTTTTATGCAGAACATAGATATGTACGTTAGGGCGGGTCGAAAATCTAATTTTTCTCAAATCCCTTGGTAATAGTGAAAATATATTGTATCATGGAGTCAACAACAAGCCTGCAAAATATTAGTATTTTATTTTAACTGTGAGAGCCCGCGCATCGACCGCCAAGTGACCCACAGCACACTAGTCGAATAAGACCAATTCTTGTTAAAAATTCTGGGTCCAGTAAAAAGGGTTGTGCATATTATTAGATAATAAATCCGTTAACGCAAAAGATAAAGTCGAATGTCATTTCTCGCAGCACTTTAGCTTACCGTTAATCTCAAACTTATCTATTTTCAAGAAAATTTTAATTGTTCTCTTGATAATTGCACTGACATATAGTCAAAAGATGTAAAGAACAGCATTAATATTGCTGACGTGCATTTAGATCGCTGGTCCCAAATATTCTAATCTTATTTTAATATTGGCTATAGTTTGCGAATTTTCGCAAATTTAGGAACAATTTCGGTAGCTCTAATAGAATAGCCATTATTTTCCATCATGGTGGAAAAATTTTGTTTATGCAAATGAGTATGGACACTGAACAGGCACAACTTCTAGAAACACTAATGAGTTTACTTATGCTTATGCATATAATTTAAAAGTTGCAAATATAGCAAAATGGCAAAAAAAATTTTGTTCACAATTTTTTTTAATTTTAAAATAATCGGTTTATAATCTATTATATTTTCATCATATTATTATCATAAATCAGTAACAGTAAGTCTCGCCTTCAATTTGATAATTATTACGTACCGATCGAGTAACATTTACCAAAGTTAAATCGAAAAAATTAAGCGGATTTCCAGTTTCTTTCTAAAAAAAATTCTCTTCAATTGTATGAATAACCTTTAAATAAAAGAACCGGATTACAGAAAACTGTGCCAGGGAGTGACTTTTTTCGTTAAAGCTGAATGCAAAGCAATATCGTCCAATTGGAGAGTCCTCAAAAGGATTTCCCAGGATATGTTAAAGACTATTGCATTTACCTACAGACACTTTTTCACATAATGGAATTAACTAAAATATTTATGTATATCTAAACACTTATTGCACGTCCCTACTTTCATACAACGGCAAATTTAGAAACCGCGAGAAATGTGCTTCTCTGGTGACTAATGAAACCATTCCGCACTAATTTTCAATACTGCATAAATAGACTTAAAATGGGCGTTTCTCACCCTAATTGTATTATGTTTGTTTAGGCCTTAAGCCTAAATATTTCCAAATATAATGCACCACCCTAATGTGTCATTCACATATGTGTACATTTATGCATGCATACTTGTACACATGTACGTATATTATATATTCGCGCCGTTAGTTTAAGTTTCCCGCCGGATAAAGTATCTTTCGTTGAATTTCCCCTCAACGTCTTTTCTTTGTCCGGCGGTTCGAACGAAAATCACGGCTTTAGATTTTGCACTTTCACATCGGGAGACCAAGGAGAAAGAACTGCAGCTACCAGGCCACATTATTTTCAGGTAAAACCATTGTAAACCAACATATCTAAATCAAATCAAAATACTTGGACAATTAATAAAACCACTAAACTAAACCGAGTTTTATTTGTCTCCTTTTCCTATTACTTTCAAACCTCATTGTGACCATTTTGCGCACCGCACTTGAGCCGCACTGCGTCACACTGACGTTTTTATTGGTCCTTAGGAGCCGGGAAACCAACATACAGTCCACACTAGAAGAAAAAGCGAACCCAAAAAGTAATTGAGCCACTTTTACGAAAAAGGAATTTGGTCACATCAAGCTGCACATAACAGCGATCCTGCTACAGCCACAGCCACACTAATTCGTGCCACGAACCAGAAAAACATTGATAACATCATCGTCCAACAAGCAGTTTCACCAGCTACTAGGAAACTAAGGTACGTGGTTACAAATTCAAGTGCACAAAAAAATTACCAGATATATCCTCAAAGTGAATCCAAGCGAGTTGAAGTGATTTGTGAGAAAAAACGAAAAAAAAAAAAAAAAGTTGAACTTGTGCAAATAACCGCAGTGAAGAGTGTCCATCGACATTAACAGTTCGTAATTGGTGCACCGTGCAATCTACACATATCACAGTGAACAGTGGCATATATGTCACTTAAATATCAAAGTGCAGCACACATTTCTTTCCGGCTCACTACATATTGCAACAATTTTTTGGTATTTTGCCACTTGCCACATTCGATTTGCTACTCGAGTTAACAAAGCGCCGATAAATTTCACTTTCAATTTCGTTGTGCATAAGCAATTTAATTCGTGCAGCACATTTCTTAAATTTGCATTACACTGATTCACTGTGTTTGAGGTCACATAACCTCAAATTTTTAATTTCCTTCACATTTTTTTTCACAAAAATCACTTCACCACGCTAAATTCAGTCCATTTGCGAAATATTTGCTGGTAAAAATTTAAATTAAGTCCATTTGGATTAGTTTTGACGACGTTGCGTTGGGTGTACACATGAATTTGTGCATACATATATGCTTATACATATCGTCGCCTCAGAAAACGGATGACGAATGTGCAAAATGACGATTTTGGGATTTTGATGCAGATTTACTAAGTTGGACATGCTCTTTCGATTTCTGCAATCCATTTTTTTATATCTCCATTAGTTTTTGAGATATTTCGTGCGCATTTTGTCGTATGTTACATAATATTAATGATTGGGTATGCCTTTTGTTGTATGTGCTGAAAATGCGTCACATACGACAAATTCCCATACAAACGTACCTTTTTTTTAATCATAAAACATTTGTCGTATGTGGCACATACGACAAATTCCCATACAAATGTAATCTTTTTTTAATCATAAAACATTTGTCGTATGTATCGCAAAACTTTGAACTTACGACAATTCGATGGTCCTCTACTATAACGATACAATTAAAATTGAAAATTAAACTAAGTAACTAATTTTAAAATTTTAAATTTTTAAATTTTAGCTTGCACTGAGTCTCCAATGAAATGAAAGAAATAAAAATGTACAAAAGACTGAATTTAAGTATTGTTTTTTGTTTTTATATAAAGAAAACGTATGTTCGTAACATATTTACAGCATAAGAGATGTACAGATTTTTTTTATTAAATACATGATTATGTTTTTGTTATGTTTTTTCTAATAAGT
>NW_023458555.1:111798274-111800786 GCF_013731165.1 Rhagoletis pomonella
ATATTTATAATAATTTTCAGACGAAAAATAAGAATATTATAAATTTTTGGAAAATGGGCGTAGCCACGCCCACTTATGGTTACATGTGTATAACTTGGTAACAGCTGCACCAATTTCTTCCAAACTTAGCACAGTTGTTGGTGTTGCTACAGCATACTAAATGGCCGAAAATTTAAAAAATCGGACAATAACGACGCCCATATCCCATATAACGGTAATTTTCGGAAATACGAAAACTGCGATATTTTATTAACTACTGAAGATTATAACCACGCCCACATCCCATATAACGGTAATTTAGAGAAATACAAAATCTTCGATAAATCAGTAAATATTAAAGCTAATTTATTCAAAATTTATGCTTGCAACAATTCTTAACTAAGAAATATGTTTGTGATAAAATTTTGGAAAATGGGCGTGGCACCGCCCACTTATGATCACATATATGCATCTCGGTAACCGTTCTACCAATTTGTATCAAACTCGGTATTTTTATTGTGCTTGCCACATAAAAGCAAAACGTTGAAAACTACTGAAATCGGACTAAAATTACGGCCGCTTTTCATATAACGGTAAATTTCAGAAACTGCAATATTTCGAAACTTAAGGACGCTAATTTACTCAAAATTTATACACCCGGGCTTACCATCTAATGGTAGCTTTCGGAAAGGTGAAAAAACATATATTTAATAATTGCACCGGGTATTTAATGTTCGGCTCCACCTGAACTTAGACTTTCTTACTTGTTTATTTCAATATTTTAAATTAAGCTTTATTTGTATAGTTTTTGTTAGACAATGATAAATAATATAATAAATAGCCCAAACCAGGTGTCCTTGGCATTTTGTCGCGGGGTCTACTTTTAAAAATGTGAAATATAATTCAAGAATTTATTTGTGTATAATTTAAGTTAAACTCTAAGCTGAATGAAACTTAGCTTAACTTAAAGGGACTTTATAGGCTATCTGAAGAGATCTCAATGATAAGTTACGTTAAATTAAGCCTACACTAACTGAAACTGTACAATGAATTGAACAATAAACACACTGCAGTAGACAACAAAATTGGTTTTGCTTGGTTGCGGGAAAATGGAGGTAATGCATTGACGGAAATGGTGAAAAGTACAATTAATCTCAAAAAGTTACACTTTTTGTCATTAATTTGGTACAATTTAAAAATTTTAAATATCAACACTGATTTGAATGTATGACAGCGATGGGCTCACGCACACAACTAAGTTTTGCGAAAACAGCGACAGAGTTGCCAGATGTGGGGATTTTGCCCCATTTTGGGGATTTATGAAACCATTTGGGGATAGATTTTTTCGTTTGGGGATGTGGGGATTTTATGGGGATTTTTGTTTGGTTTAAAACTTTGGTATTGAAATTAAAACATATATATTTCCCGAATAAAGATTTTATTAGTACATACTTTTTGCGCAATATGTTTGTAAGATTTTCCTAACGCCGTCAAAGCATTATTCGGCGCAGATGTCTGCTTTGATTGGCTTTCACGCAACAAACAATTTTCGCAACAACCTCCACGAAAGAAATTCTAAATAATAAATGCTATTTATTAGCTATTTGAGACTTGTACTTTATTACACTAAAAAAGTGTGATTACTTTTTGATTTTATACTTTTATTTATGCTGTTTCTGTTGTAGATTGAATTATATTTTAAAAGAAAATTAGTAAAAATAAATAAATAAACATATGTTGTAAAAACATATAACTTTGAATTTTGGTGCTAAATAAATCTCTGACCATAGTTGTACGTATAACCAATGACCTCATGCATATATGTACATATGTACATACCCTCCAGTACTGCTGGAGTCAATCGCTGCTTTTGAACCGCTACTGCACCGACTCCTAGGTAAGTAGCTACTCT
The DNA here is from genome assembly GCF_013731165.1 of Rhagoletis pomonella. Taxonomy (NCBI): domain Eukaryota; kingdom Metazoa; phylum Arthropoda; class Insecta; order Diptera; family Tephritidae; genus Rhagoletis; species Rhagoletis pomonella. Next base: position 111,800,166 of record NW_023458555.1, read on the forward strand.
ATTAACCCGTGGTAGTGCACATGGTAGTGCAGAGTCGAACCAGTCGTAAGCAGAATAGCGAAAAACTACGACAGAGGAAGCCCATAAATCACGCAAGTGACTACTTTAGTAACTCCCGGTAGTGCAGAGAGAGCCGATGGTGACTACCGCCTAGGACATTGCTTTGTAAAAGTAATCGATGAAATACACTGCAAGTAGTCGGTCGGTAATTGACGGTGTTTCAGCAATCCTGTAGTCACTCCCCCGTACTGCAGGGTATGTACGTATGTACATATACATACATATATAAATTTGTGAAAATGTGTAGAGCAAAGTATTCAAAACTGTAATAAAATGAAAACTGTGTTAAAATGAAAACTGGATTAAAATGAACTAACACAAATGTGAATACATGCTTTTTTTATTTCTTACTAAAGGGGATTTAAATGGGGATTTTAAAAAGAAAAATGGAGATTTCTTGGGGATAACTGCGGCCCGATATGGGGATGGGGTTCAAAAATATTCTGGCAACACTGAACAGCGAGAGCATTCAGTTGGTGTTAAATATTCGGTAAGTGAGGTTGTGCTCTATTAAGAAAATGCTTGTTGACGGCAATAAAATCAATAAAAGCGCGATCACAT
>NW_023458555.1:111800886-111816558 GCF_013731165.1 Rhagoletis pomonella
ATAAATGTCTTCACAAACGTTTGCACATTTCACAAACAAGCAGAAATAACAATGGCTGACAGTAACACAAAATGTATTTAGTAGTAGTAGTATATTTATATTTTTATGCTACCATACGTTAAAAAAATACACAAATAAGTGCGTATAATTAGGAAGTATAAGTGTACATATATTGCTCTTATTAAAAATAATAATATTAGGATCGATAGGGGTCTTACTCCTGATCATAACGGTATTATTTTTTTCGGGTGGAAATAATATTTACTGGTGTTATTGTAGTTCAAATTACACAAATGTAGAAAACGTACATCGTTAATTTGATAAATAAACCGCGCGATTTTTTATTAAAAATTTTCGCCTGCAGCGCTTTTTCCATAAAAATCAATACTTCGATAAATAATAAAAATTTTTAATAAAAAATCGCGCGATTTTTTATTAAAAATTTTCGCCTGCGGCGCTTTTTCCATAAAAATCAATACTTCCATAAAAAATGAAAATTTTTATTAAAAAATCGCGCCATTTTTTATTACAAATTTTCGCCTGCGGCGCTTGTCAGTTTTTTTATATACTGGGGGTATTTAACCCCATACCCTCCTTTACTACTAATTCAACGCTGAGTAGGAAAATGGTTACGCAAGGCGCATCAATTACAGGTGATAGCGATAGGCGCTATGCTTCTTCTTAAGAGCACGCTTGTGTCAAGTTATCGTCTGTTTTGCTTTATTTACATATCCGCGTATACATACACATATACGTATATATATACCCTGCAAACAAATGCTCCCGAAATCTTTAAGAGTGTCGGAAATTTGTTACGATTATTTCAGAAATCTTTAGAGAAAAACAAATGAAACGGTTGACAGGAACTAGTAAGAAATTTCTGTACGGTTTCTTAAAGAAAATTCTTAAAAAAATTGTGAAACCTTTCAGAATTCTATGAAATCCTGGTGTGCAGGGTATACATTTACATACGAATATGAATAGATAAAGAAGATGTTGATGACACAAGGAGTTCATACCAACGGTAAATATTGTTTTTGTACGATTGCTACAACCTGTATTTGTTGAATCATGATGGTTACGATAAAAACTATTCTCTTTTATTGTTATTTTCTTAGATGTGGCTGCACTCTTCTAATGTCAGTGTGAAACCATGGTTGAATCAACGGTTCTGTATTCACAATGTGCGTATACATATATAAGTGCGTGATAATTATTAAAACTTACTTAATTTACTAAAAATACATCATAAATGTAAAAAATATGTTTGCATTTCATCCTGCGGCTAAAAGTATATATATTTGCAATCAGGAGAACTCCCCCTACCCCCAATAACCACCTTTTTTTTTGTACGCAGGGGATGCCAAACTAAAATTTTCCCAAAGTATATATATTTGCAATCAGGAGAACTCCCCCTGCCCCCCAGAGCCTTTTTTTGTACGCGGGGAATGCCAAACTAAAATTTTCCCGTGATCAAATAAACCAAACCTTAACTTTGCAAAGCTTTGTTCTGAACTACGTTTTTATTTCCTCTTACTTGTGAATTAGCGTATCTATATCAATTGATTTTTCGCCCAAGGTTCCTTCATCTTTATCCGGCAATGAAGCCATCATCCCCTTCCGGTCTTCCACTTTTTGTAAAACTGTTGATGTATGCAATTTGCCTAAAAGCCTTCCATTGAAATGGCTAGCAAATGATTTATCGAACAACGTAACAACGAACCTCAGCATGCTAAAATTTAAACCTTAATCTACTAATATATTCCTTAAAAGCATGTTAGCTCTAGTAGTGGCAAACTATCGGTGGCACTATCGATGGTTTTGGTTTTCTTATCACTACCGATAGTTTCTCAAAACTCATCGCACTCAGGTTTGCACGAAAAAAATTTAAAGGCTAAGGCTATCTGCACACTTGTCGACCAATCGTAGTTGCGTTATCGTCTCGTCCTGAAATTTTGAGCCGAGCAAATGCATTTCAAATAGACCTGCACACTTGTCGTTATCGGCTAGTTATCGGTAAATCGTAGAACATGCAGAAACGGATAAGTACGACACTGTCGTTTGCTAATCGTTGTGCACGCATTGTTTGTTTACAATTTATGGAGAAAAATTAGTGAACAAGTTAATATGATTGGACGACAAGTGTGCAGTTAGGCTATCTGTTAGTATTGTTTGCATAAAATCTGTGGAAATTATTAAAAAGTGGATAGTTGCATTAAAATTCAATAAATGTGAGCGTCTTAACTATAAAATATCATGAAATTGTAAAAAGTCTCTGTGTGCACGCACAAAACACATTTCAGGAGAAGAAAATACGAGATATTACTGAAAAATGATGTCTAGAATTGTTGCAGCACAGTCTATATTTTAAAAATTAGATGTTTTTGTAAATATTTCGCGAAAATATCAACCAGAAAAACAGAAACTACCTGCTCAAAGTGAATTTTCAGACGCCAAATGAATTGAAATATCACGACCGAGTGTGCGAAAGTGTAGTCGTCATGTAATGTTGCATCATGATTGTGACGATGAAGCAATTATGATTCGACGACCAATGTGCAGAAAGCCTAATAATAGGTGCGTTCCGGCGAAATGTCATTTGTTCTCTCACAAGAGAGAAATATCCAAAATAGTACGCGAACAGAAAATTTGCAGAAACTTGCAAGTTAGACGAACAGCATACAAAAGTGTAAAATTTAAAACGTACGGAAAGTCGTCGCAAAGTGTTATACTGACACAGTTTATTGATTAAACAAATAACTACTTATTTCTTACAAGTTTAATTAGTCGCATTTTGTAATTTTTATCTTCCAAACCATCAAATTCAATTTTGTGATTTTCGTAAATGCCAACCAGCTGTGATCAGCTGTTTCCCTGTTGGCAAGTTGCTGTTGGCAAAAATGTTTCCAACAGAAACTAACAGCTTCCCCTCAAAATGGAATGTAACTTTGGTCTCTCAATTTACCCTACTTTGCAAGTTTTTTGCGTACGCGAACGCAAAAACCTGTAAGTTTTGGTTAAACTTGAACAATTAACAGCTACGCGAACGCACCTAATATCAAAATATAAGAATATCAAAATATCCCATAAAACGGCGTTTGCATTGTTCGACTTTGCATTCTACTTTTGGTTGAATGGCCATTCAACTAATCGCATTAAACAACATTGGTCGCCAGCCAACATTTAATTTAACTTTATTTTACGTGCAACCCTACGTGAGTTGAACGCAAAAGGTGAAATCGCATCGGGCAACCACTTTTTTACGAAAATTTTCCAAATATAAGACACAAACATAGTGAATGTACATTTATAAAGCGGCAGTACTTTTATAAAAGAATATATGGCAACTATGTTGGCCTAACGTCATCAGGGGCTCTATTCTGTAACCGCGAGTTTTCAAGTGTACACTGAAAATTGTGTGCACTTTCATTCTGCGATTCAGGAAGAGTGAGAATGAGTTTTAGCTGTCAAAATGGTGTAAACTTCCTCATTTTGCGATTCAGCATGTGTGAGAATGAGTTTTAAGTGTCAAAATTGTGTACACTTCGCTTTTGAAAAACTTACTTAATTTTAGTCCGTGAGTTTTTGGTTGTGAGCATGGGCGTAGCCAGGTAGGGACTGGGGGTGCTCGAGCCGGCCCCCCCCCCCCTAACTTTCAAATTTTCCTTATATATATATAAAATAGTACCCTGAAATGCCAGCTTAATAGGGTCGACCCCGCCCTAAATTTCAGTCTGGCTACGCTGATGGTTGTGAGTATTGCACTCGGTGTACACTACATTTTCTCACTGTTACAGAATAGAGCCCCAGTAGAATCGGAACGAATGCATAGTAAAGCAGCTTTAATAGTAAACGAAAAAAGGTCACAACTAAAACGTATAAATGTTGACATGCTATAGATGCGTTCGACAACACAAAAATTTGTAATAGCTTTTCCAAATTTTTACTGGGTGGCGTTCGATAACGACAAAAAATTATCCAACACACAAAAATTGAGAGAGCAAGTGTTCATTTTTGGCGAAATTTTAGCCAGCAAAAATTATCCATCACGAAAACATATGATCACAAAACATATGGTTGCAATTTTTGTAAATAACCAAATTTAATTTTTCAAGTGTGGGTATTTATACGATTTTTAGCTGCCTGCTATGTGACCTTATGATAGCGCTAACTAGGTTTTACTTCTAGAAATTGTCAGGGTATGGGTGTTCCCCACGTTGGGCATTTGCCTAAATATCACAGTAGCTATCCCTGGACCACCTGAAAAGAGTTAATGCCGATAATAAGTCATTAAAATTAAAATACCAAAAAATTTATCTACTAGACAATAGCGATAAAATCCGAATAATGCGCGAGAAGATTAAAGAAAACATGCACGACACTTATGAAACGAATGCAGCACGGTACAACAAAAGAATTCGCGAAGTTAGCTTCAGGCCCGGCCAAGAAGTATACAAACGCAATTTTGTGCTAAGCGACTTCAAAAGAAACATAAACGCAAAATTTTGCAAAAAATTCACAAAGTGTCGCATAGCAAAAGCACTCGATAATAATATGTACCTTTTGGAATCGCTTGAGGGTCAAATTGTCCGGGGAGGAACCAGCCACATCAAACGGCGCACCAAGAACCTGCAAATATGCACAAAGTAAACTCCTCGCATAAAGTTAGATATTCCAAACTTCCCGTAGAATAATGGCAACCGGCAAAGGCATCAACACATACCCGACTTAGCTCTCGAGGCAGGAGACCGTGTCAGGGTATGGGCGTTCCGCACGTTGGGCGTTTGCCTAAATATCACAGTAGCTATCCCTGGACCACCTGAAAAGAGTTAATGCCGATAATAAATCATTAAAATTAAAATACCATGTTTTATTTACTTATCCAGCGCTATTTTATTTTTGTTCTCATGAAGAAACGTCAAACAAAGCAGAAGTGCCAAAAAGGGAAATTATGAAGCTTTTGATGGGCAGATGTTGCCAGACTAAAGTTGTAGTTTGGAGAGTTTGGGGAAAATCTAGAGGAGAGGGATAGCAATAGGGTGCGCGATACCACGATTGGCCGGATCGTGAACACTGAAAAAAGCGGAAAGAACGGTGTTTAGAAGACACGGGGGCCTGGCAAATAGCCTATAAAAGGGGGTCGGCTGAGTTCCGCAAGAAAAGAATCGCCGGTGTCATTGCAACGATCATACAGTGTGCGCAAGTTGAGCCTTTGTGTTTTTTTGGCAGCATTTTGTACAAGTTCAGTAACGTGCAAACATTTTTTTTATTTAAACAAAAAAAAAAGAATTGTGAGGAGTGTAGGCGAAGAGCCCACAATCATCTTTAAGCGCCCGGAAGAACGTGACGATCAGAAGCCGAGATTACCCTCACCAAGGCAAGAGGATTAGTCAGCACCGGTGACGACCAGATAAGGCCCAAATAATTAGACCCGTGGAAGAACCCCCCAGCGACACTGTGCCAGGAGATTAAGGTGAACCACCCCAGTGTGAAGGCAAAAAGGGTACGGCACAGTTCGCTGGTGAGTGCTAGGCTTAAGTATAGTAGAATTCCGTACAAAGCTTTTGCGTGAGGGATATTTTGCCAAAAGGAATTTTTTGAAAGCTCTGATCGAGGAGCAATAAGCAGCTTTCCGGTTTGTGTAAGAGTCAGTCAAGACCACCACCGCCATGTTATAACCCAATCATTGGGAATAAATGTTACACTGCGTGTCCCAAGTATAGTCCCAAAAATATTAATTTTTTTTAGAACATCGAATTATGTGTAATATATATGTTCATACATTTTCGTTACTTAGATAATTTGTTAAGAAGTTTGTACATACTTATACTTTCGTTTTTTTTTTTATTGTCTTTGTGCCCGCCAGGCAAGAAGAACCCAAACAAAAGGGTACATTTTAGTAGTTTCTGAGCGGGGAATATCCGGCTCCCGGAAACACTTCACACCATCCGAAAAGAGCTCTTGTAGGTAGGGTGGCAGGTTTTCTATATTGTTTGCTTGACATACGTATACAAACGGAAGCCGCCATCGATTCGCCACTTCTCGCTCGCTATGTTTGAGTTCCGGTCGCTTAAAGAAGAAATTTGCATGTGAAAGCAACAACAAAGTTACCTAGCACGGATAGACGATAGCGAGTTTGGTTGTACCTCATTGAGTTCGTTCGTTTCGCCACTCGCTAACTGTTGGCGAATCGATGACGGCTGGAGATTTATTTGATTGGTTCCTTTTTGTTGTGGTGGCCGGAAACCGATCTTAAATTTATTTCCTTTTTTTCGTGTTTTCAAATTCTTATAATGTTTATATAATGTTTGATAATAAATTTTAATGTATGTTTGTAAAAGAATTTAAAATGTGGACTTGATCCCTTAAGCAGGGGAGGCACAGACGACAAGGGGGTAAGTTGGGCATTGGATCATAGCAAAAGGGAGGCCGCAAGGAGACACATCAGGCGGTCCTTGAATGGGTGGGCTTCCTGTGGGTGAGATATGCCAGTGAACGAGTCGCCACGTCCGCCCGGCACCATTGTGGCAAGGGTTAAGGATCCCGACCACCTACTTACTGAGCTAGCCTGGGCAACCACAACGGTGGCCTGACAAGGGGCGACACGTGTACGCGACAAAATGTTCCTGGCTAACATTGAATGTTCACTTTCCTTTTTCCTGCCATGGAGGCAACATGAATTTAAGTTTGTTTACAAATAAAACATAAACAAGCTCAGCTCGTGTGTGTCCACTTCTTCCGGGTTTTGCAAGTGATGGCTTATTTCCTGTTCGTTTACTTTTTGCTTTTTCTTCTCTTTGGGAAGGAAATTTCGCTAAAGCTCTTGATTTTTATTGTTGGCTAGTGTTGGCTAATTGTTATCGAACACAGCTTATGGCACCGCAATTACGTAGTTCGCTCTCTCATTCGTAATTCGCACTCCAATTACCCTTCGAATTCGAATTCGCCATACAAAATTTTGAGAGCGGATTACCTCATTTGTTGTTAATTCAGAACCAATTGCTATGCGAATTACGAACAAATCGGTGCCGTCTCTACTTTTTATCGGAAATTTATCGAAACTAGCCCACAAATGAAAAGTTGCATTTTTCTGAGTACGAAAAGTAAAATTTATAAGTGTGTATATCCCTAATTTGATACGGAAACTTATAAATCTTGATAAAAGTGCGCTTCAGCGGAACCAGGCCAAAATTTACCAAAAAATTCAGGAGGGGTATCAATCGACACGTTTTAACGCGAATAAAGACGATTCGAGACCGGATATAAACATCATTATTTAATTAAAAAGTTATTGGCAAAAAACACTTGCACTATTTGCACTATTACTACGTTTATGCGTAGGCTAATTCACGAATTCATTTCATGAATTTGGGCTAAAATTGGCTGCATAAACACCATTTAATGAATTCAATTATACACGAAAGTTAACCATTAATTCGGCATCATTTCATGAAATCGTCAAGTGCAAGTTCGGCAACGCCACGTTTCACAAACAGCTGTTTACTAGGGTTATGATGTTTTTAGATTAAATAGCATGAGTGGCATAAACAGACTTACAACACTGGAAAAGTTACGTGGAATTGTTCAAATATATAATAAATTCAACTAGATTAAAATGAAAATATATTAAAACCAATTTAAATATGATATGATTCATTTCCTGGTACCAACAGGTTTTTCAAATTCAAAAGGAGGCAAAAAAGCCTCAACCCTACTGTTTAGTTTCTCGCTGAAGAATTCATGAATTCTGTCGCATAAACGTAGTATATGTTTCCATGAATTTGACGCAAATAAATGGAGTAAATGAACTAAACTTAACACGTAATTTTTAGTTTTTATATATTTGTGATGTTTTAAGTGTACATTTTCCCGAAATTCTGTATTTAATTGCAATATTCCAATGTTGCAAACCGCACAACAATTTTCTGAAGTTAATATAAATAAGATGGAGGGAAATTGGTGTTGCCACTCTATTAAAAATAAAATGGATGCAAATTGCTGCTGCCACTGTATTAAAAAAGGTTTTGTTTGTGCGGATTTTCAACATTGGAATTTCGCAATTATATACAGAATTTCGTGAAAATTTACACTTAAAACATCACAAATGTATAACAACTTATAAATACCTGTTAAGGTGAGTTCATTTACTCCATTTATTTGCATGAAATTCATCAAAACATAGTGCGAAAAGTGCAAGTGTTTTTTGCAAATAACTCTTTAATGAATTAAAAATGTTAAGTTCCGGTCTCGGATTATTATTATTGGCGTCAAGACGCGTGGATTGATACAACTCTCAAAATTGTTCCCTCCATTTTGCTCTGGTTCCGCTAAAGGGCACTACAATTTGCATCAATTTTGCAGGGAGGAAAACAAAAACAAAACACAGATACAGAGAATTGTAAAATCGAATTAAGAATGTGGCCTTGTGAATGGGGTAATTCGCGATCGTAGTTGGAGGAGCGAACAAAGTAGTTCACGGTGCCGTGGGTAAATTGCATTATGGTTATTTCATTTCCTCCAAAAGATATTGCGCTTCCCCGGTGTGATGTTACACTCTACCCTGTAAAAAGGGCTTCTTGTCCTTCTCTAGCTCACACATTTCATAATATTGTCGTTTTAAACAACCATTTGATTTTCAAGGGAACCATCTCCCCTGACAAATCGTCGCCTGGGTAAAAGATTGTCGTATGTTACGCATGTACGTATGACGCTTACGACAATCTTTTACCCAGGCGACGAAATGGTGATTTCGTTTCTACCAAAAAATTTTGCCCTTGTACGGTGCAAAATGTGCTTGATGTTACACTCAACCCTCTGAAAAAGCAAGTTTTTGCCTTCTTGTCCTTGTCCAGCTCCCGCAGTTCATCAAACTAGTATTCAAGCGGTTTAAACTCAACCACTAAAATTAGGAATAGTTTATGTGAGTTGAGTTGAAATAATATTAGTTGGAATGGGTTAGGTGGAGGGGAGTTTAACTTAGTACTTAGCATAACAGAATATTTCATAGCATAACATAACATACTGTTGAAATAGTTAATTAGATGCAGAGAGTAAAACGCGTGTGATTGGTGTAAGCTTAGGAAAAACACAAGAGAGAGATTTTATTGAACAGGAAGTTATAGACATGTCACTGGATCATTTGAAACATACTCGATTGCAGAGAAATTGTAGCCCGGTCTTTGCTTGTTTTGAACTCGTTCTGACCGCCGAATTTCGCCTTCCGCGACTGTGACATCTTGGTTGGGTGTGAATGTTTCATCATTTACATCATCGGGAACGTTCATGGCATCGGCAAATTCAACTGTATCGTCCAACTCGTCATCAAGGTTGTTTATTAATATACGCGGTCGCCGAAGTTCGCCCTCTATAACTGTGGCAATTCTAGCAGGTGTGAATGTGTCATCATGGAATTCGTCGCGAGGAGTGTTCATGGCATCAGCGGACTCATTTGCAATTGACGATTCTTCTTCAGCTTCCCCCTCAGAATTGTTAGTGCTGCTAATTTCGACGCCATCATCTTCAGAGACATCTGCGATAAATGATTGAAGATTTAATTTTGGTTCTTTTATTTCATTTACCTTGTCTTCTGCTTCAAAGAATATTACGTTGCGACTAACTATTATTTTGTTAGTTTGAGAGTTTAGCAATCTGTAGCCTTTTGCTTGTCCACAGTACCCAACCAGTATGCATTCGATCGATTTCGGGGCAAATTTCGACCGTTTTTCTTTTGGCACATGACCCTTGCCTTACAGCCGAAGATACGAATGTGTTTCAGATTTGGCCTTTTGTTAGACCAAATTTCCTCAGGGCTGCGTACATCGTTTCTAGTTGGCATACGGTTTAACAAATACGCTACGGTCACAATTGCTTCTGCCCAGAATTTTTCACTCAGCCCCGAATCGATAAGCATACAGCGCACTCTGTCTGCTAAAGTACGGTTCATCCGCTCTGCAACACCGTTTTGTTGCGGTGTATATGGACACGTTTTTTGATGTAAGATGCCATTTTTATTTGTATATTGTTCGAATTCTTTATTTACGTATTCAGTTCCGTTATCGGTACGTAACACTTTAATTTTGCGACCACATTGCTTTTCAACAAGGGTTTTATGATTATTTGATGAATTTATGTAACACGTCTGATTTTTTCTCTATAGGCACAACAAATACGTTACGCGAACAATCGTCAACAAATGTTAATATAAACCGCGCGCCCGAAAACGATTTAATATTAATTGGTCCAATGACATCTGAGTGAATTAAGTCGAGAACTGATTCCGCGCGTTTTCCAGCATCTTTAAATGATGATCTGGTTTGCTTGTCTTTTACACAGGTTACGCATTTAGTCTTGTTTGTTTCACAAAAGTCTATACCGTCGCAAGCATTTTTCACTGCACATAAATTTTCATGGCACATGTGGCCAAGTCTACGGTGCCAAAGTTCACTGTTCATGGCGGCCAATACACGTTCTTGGCTCTCAGGCATTTCAGTAGAATTACAATTTAAACGGTATAAATCATCAACTACACAGGCACTCGCTAATATCTCATTTTTGATTTAAGTTGAAACCACTAAGGCGCAGTATCCTCCTCACACATAGGCCAATAATAGTAACGCGGTGGTACCATATGGAATACCATTTCCCTTTTGGTGTCATGAGCTTTACTGATGGCCTTATTTCCACCTGTGAGATCTGTGCCAATCATGCGTAATCTTTTTGTATGATCTTGCAACTACAACATTGGTGCGATGCGTATGCCAATAAAAGTTCTTATAGGGAAACTCAAGAGTACAGAAGTGGGTTTTCTTTATAGGAGGGCCAAGAGTCCTCGCTGTCCCACAGGATGAAAAGTTTTCCGGGACATCGCTAAATGATCGCTTAAGTATCTTTCAAATGAAGCAATTGATATACCTAAATACGGTGATTTTTCCTTGTTAATTCACCACTTTTACAATTCGTGGTAAAATGTATTAACTGATTTCTGGGTAGATGCAAGACCGCATGATCGTGCATGAGGGCGTCAAGTAAACTTAACACCATCCTTCATTTAGACATCTCAAAATTAAATTCGTATAACTTAAACATAGGTCCAAAGCAGGCCAACCACACGGGGTTTCTATACATTTCGGCTGCAGCACCATCCATTGGGTTCATTTTTTGCAAAACCATTGCTTACCATAAATTGAATACGTGTTATGAATTCAAACCTTAACTCCAGCGGCACTAATCGGGTAAATTTTTATCAAAGAATTTTCCAACATACAGGTACATAGTTCACATTTAAAATTTGAACGAAATCGGTTAATAAATACGATTTTTATAAATAACTCTACTCCAGCACCACCTAGCGAGTTTTATAGTAGCATGTAATTGGACTATATATGTATGTAAGATAACCTCCGACAATCTGACGGAACTCTATTCAGTGATTTTTGAGTTTATTCCGAACAACGAAAACGGCTATCATTTTATGCAAATAGGTATGTAGAGAGGACAGTTTATAGCGAAACTCGTAAAAGCAAAGCTCCATTCTTTGTGATAAAAATAAAAAAAAAATTCTTCAAAATTTTCACATAAATTTTACCTTACTTAAAATTAAAGACAAAGTTACAATAGTTCAATGGGATTTAGAGATCTAGGAGAAAATGGTTCCCAATCGAATGATACTTGCGCGTTTACGTTAATGAATATCGATCCAGCCTTTCCAATTAATAACCACTTTTCGCCATAACTACGGTATTGATAACATATGTAGCTGTGTAGAATTTCAGGACGTTAGCGTAAGCAGTTCCAGAGATAAGCTATATGAGAAGTTCAGTTTGTATGGAAGGAAGGAGCCACGCCCCCTTTCCCAATGTATTTGCAATATATGCATCAGTGCTAAGTTTCAGTTCCCCAGCGTAATTGGTTTTAGAGATATATTGGTTTTTTGCGTTTTAGTCTTTATAAGAATTTTGGGAATGTTCCGAGCTACATACCGAGTAAATTTCTGGTCAGAATATTTATTTTCAAGGTGTTGCCAAATATGAACCAAGTCGATGCAGCCGTTTAGTAGTTTAGTGAAATACATTGTAAAGAGAACTGTATGAAATTGTAAAACGTGACGTCTCAGATTTCTTAATTTTTTGGCAACAACAACGAAAAACCTTCCACACAGAAATAAAAAAAAAATTCAGTTTGTGGTTATATCAAGGCGAAATTTTGAGAACGGTCCGTTGCTAACTCTAAATATAAATAACGACGCACTGGAAAAAGTTAATACGTTCAAATGCCTAGGAATAATGATCGACGATAAACTAAAACAAAAAAAAACAAAATGGATTCTATATTTTCAATTAGAGCTCTAGCAATATGTACGTCGGTGAAAAATGCATTTAATTCCATACATTGGCCCGTAGTCATAGTCAAAATAAAGTCGACTTTAAAGTTAGTTGCCGCTTTTTGACATAATTTTCAATGGGATATCTGTCAAAAAAGCTGCAACTAACTTTAAAGTCGACTTTATTTTGACTATGACTACGGGCCATTAGCTTTTGCTTGATACGCTTACAAACATACAGACAAGCATACCAAAATTTTATATTTGGCTTCTGTTGATCTAATAAACCCCCGATTAATTTTTCTTTAACATCTATTATGTACAGATATTGGCCTGTTGCAATTTTATTATTCTCAAATACTCTCGTTTGATACCCATATGGCAACACTTAGTTTATATTATAAATTTAACTGAATTAAAGTTTTCAAACCCGCTTCAAGAATATTTTCAAAAGTAAGCTTCCTAATCCTCTTTAGTTTAATATGCAATATTTCGTTTATTTTACAAATTTTAATGAATACAATTTTTCAATCAGTTGGCAAATCCCCTAAAAATATTTTTAGCATTAAAATTTCCTGGCCTCTTTAGTTTGATGCCAATATTGCAATATTTAATCTATGCTATCAGCTAAATTAAATTAAAGTTTTCAAATAGGTGGCAACCTTCCACAAAAATATTTTCAGCTGTAAGCCTTTGTAAATTTCTTTGTTTTGACAGCCATATTGCAGTATTCACTTTACCGTATCAGTTAACCTAAACTGAAATTTTAAACACAGGTGGCAACTCTCAAATTTTTTCTTCTATATTGGAAGCTAGATCTCTAGCGATACATCGGTGAAAACTGCATTCAATTCCATGTTTTCGACTGATGTGCGTACAAATATACAGACAGACAGAGATTCAAAAATTCTAAAAATTGTTTATTTGGCTTCTGTAGCTTTAATAAAAACCCACCATATTAATTTTTCTTTAATATCTATAAGGTACAGACATCGACCTGTTACAATTTTATTATATGTATGTATAGATGTAGATATAGATTTCATTTATTTTATCAATTTAATACAATAAAAATTTTCAAACAGGTGGCAGCCCCCCTAAAAATATTTTCCGCAATAAAATTTCCTAAACCCCTTCAGTTTGATACCGATGTTGCAATATTCAATTTATCTTATAAATTAAATTAAGTGTAAATTTTCAAACAGGTGGCAACTCTAAAAAAATATTTTTGGCTGTAAGCCTTCTTCAGCCTCTTTCCTTTACCGCCCATATTGCAAAATTAATTTTTCTTATCAATTTACTTAAACTCCAATTTTCAAACAGGTGGCAACTTTCTAATTTTTTTCTTTCTATATTTTAAGTTAGACCTCTATCAATACATCGGTGAAAACTGCATTCAAATCCATGCATTCGTTTTCAAGTGATGCGCGAACAAACATACAGACAGACAGACAGACAGACCGACAGACAGACAGACAAAAATTCTAAAAATGGTTGATTTGGTTTCTGGTGCTCTAATAAAGACCCCCCACATTAATTTTTCTTTAATATCTATAATGTACAGACATCGACCTTTTACAATTTTATTATATGTATAGATTAAACAGATGTCATTTTCAAAAACCACTTTGTTGCCATTTTGTGTCATTTGTCGCACAGAAAGAAGGTTAGTACAAAGTTCAGGTACATATTCCAAGTTTTTAACTATCGTATTTATGCTTTTACCATTTGGTTTGGTTTTTACCGACATTTTTACATCACCCGCGCATTTGACCGATATTTTGTTATTGTTCGCGACAATTATTTCTTTGTTTCACACTATTTTTTTTATTAAACCAAATGTTAGAGTCTTTTGTCATATGTGCTGTCGCGCCCGAGTCTATGAACCAGTCGGTGACACTGTTTTTATTCGCTAGCAGCGATGCATATAACGGATTGTACCCTTTTTTATTTTTATTATCTTTTGCACTTTCGTTTTTTCTTTTCTATTTTTATTGCGACAATTTTTACTACTATGTCCCGGCTGTTTACAGGAGTGGCAATAAAATTTCTTTTTGAAATGATTTGACGGATTATTTTTCATATACAAGGTATTGCCTTCACCTTTCACATCAAATTTAGCATCTTGTAATAATAATGTTTTTACTGAATCAACGGTGAGTTCAGTGGTGGAATTCTCCACTGCTAAAACTCGGGCTTGAAATTCATTTGGTAAGCCTGCCAGCATTAACGAGGCCGCCAATTCATCGTCGATATTTAACCCGGCACTTTGCACTTTAAGTGACGTCATCACCATACGATTAACGTAGTCAGGCATAGATTCACAGTCCGAAAGCTTTAATTGGACTAATTGTTTTAACAACTCAACCTTACGAGCCAGACCCTTATCCTCATAGGCTGCCAGTAAAGCTTTCCAAGCTGCATTAGCTGATTTAGCAGTTGCTATATGCGCAAAATTACTTGGTTCTATCATAAGCGTTAATTCCGCCAGCGCACGTTCATCCGCCTTCAATTCTTTTTCTGTGGCGTGGTGTATTTGTCTTTTTTATTTTTATTTATTTATTTATTTTTTTATAATTATCAGCGCAACTCATATCAGCACAGCAAACAGCTAACACATACAACACAACGCACGTGTAATTGTTTTCTATTTGTTGGATAAATATCAGCAACACAAGCAGTTAATTAAATCAGTGTTTATTTTGGCAATCCGCGAACCGACTCAGCCAATGCCTTTTAACACAATCAACACAACATGCGTGTAAGTGTTTTTGTTTAAACAATTAACGAAATCAGGCTTTATCTTGGCAATTGGCGAATCGATACAGCCAATGTATACAACACAATCAACACTATCAGCGTAGGTGTTGGCTAAATTAATATATTAATTTATTCACAGTTCAGCACAGATTAAAACAATGTTTTATAGATTCCTTTAGTGGAATTTAATGGCGACATATAGGCTCATAACCTGTTGAAATAGTTAATTAGATGCAGAGAGTAAAACGCGTGTGATTGGTGTAAGCTTAGAAAAAACAAAAGAGAGAGATTTTATTGAAAAGGAAGTTATAGACATGTCAATTACAATTGTACATGGTTGTAACTGATAAGTGTCAAAATAAGTATAGAGAGTTGCCATTAGCGATAATAATTGTTCGTAATATTTTAACACATACCGTAATAGAAGATTAAATAACATAACATATGTAGCATAACACACCATAATATATCATCGCTCATTCTTCACTTTTTCCTCTCTATCTTTGTCTCTATCGTTTTTTATGTTTATGTTTATCTTTATGTTTATGTTTGTGTTTATCTGCATCTGCATCTGCATCTTCATCTTCATCTTC
>NW_023458555.1:111816658-111817850 GCF_013731165.1 Rhagoletis pomonella
TGGTGTGATAGCTATTGATCGTCCAAATGCCCAAAACAATTACTTGAGACTCGTTGGATGGTTTACAAAAATTTTTAATTACCGATTATAATAAATTTAGGAAAAAGATGCAATCTTTTAAATTTTAGCTGCCTGTCAATCCATAAGGGATCAATGTTTACCACGCACCAACGAAACAAGCATGCGTTTTTTCGTACCAGGAAAAAGCATCGAAAGCCTATACCTTATGAATGCATAAGAGCCCTGCAGTAAAACTTAGAGACAGTCTGGCAAAGCGCTAGTTCCGAACTACATATCTCAAAACTATCTCTGAACTAGTGCAAAAGTAATGCAGAGCGGGAAGTTGAAACTTGCGGTATAAATGTGCAAATGCTCACTACTCGTACAATACGAAAGTAGCTCAGCGAGAACACCTCCGACTCAACTATCGTTAGTTGCGAGTTCAAATCGCGGTGGAGGCAGTTGTTAGTTTTCAAATTTAATGAATTCAAATTATTGCATGCAGCGTACAATATTTTTTTTTTTTTATAAAATTTGTAACAAAAATGGAACCTGTACAAGAAAAGAAAAATCTAAAAAAATATCCAAAAATCGAATCTCAAATACGTTTTCTTATAAAAGAAAAACTGTCCAAAATGGAACCGGTTAAAAACTGGTTGCAAACTAATGCACTGGGCGGCAATTGCCACCGCCAATGACATCAGTCAGATTTTCATCAGGGAGTGTTCAAACATACCCTGCAGAAAATCAAATCTGACTAGCCTAGAACTAGACCTTTTGCCGACAGTACCAGTTCTAGCTCAATACCCAAGCAACGCTTTCAACTGTGCAGTTTTACACGGCAATATCAATAGCTATCACACCATGTTGTCATGTATCAATTCTGTCGACAATGGTACATGGTGTGAAGTTAGCACTACATACCATTATTTCTTAAAAACGAAAGCTACAAATTTGTTCTTTCCACAACAAATTTACAACAAAAAAGCTACAATTAATGCCGTTATAACCTTTTCAATATCTCAATTCTGTCGTCAATGGGGCATGGTGTCAAGTTAGCACTACATACTAAATTTTGTTCGAAAAAGGGTCAACTCAATTTTTTCCAGAAAATGAAAGCTACAAATTTTTTCAAGTTAGCACTTCATACCATTTTTTCTTAAAAAACGAAAGCTACATATTTTTTCTTTCC
>NW_023458555.1:111817950-111831323 GCF_013731165.1 Rhagoletis pomonella
CTTAGTTGAGTACTAAATATGACTATGAATGTGCGCCAATCTTTTTTATTCCTTCTCTTGAAGCAATGGATTTGTCACCACTGTTCCTGGGAGGTACCGAAGCGCTCTCTCCACCACGCACGAGCAGCTCAGGTATTTCAAAATATACATACATATACATTTATTTATTTATTTATTTATTTATTTATGTCTAATAACAGAATGTTTTAACAGACATTAGAGTATAATTAAATATAACAAATCAGTCTTAATATTATTTAATACTAGCCAATGCCCGCTTACTTCGCGGCGCCTAATAAGAGCTTTTGCGTTAGCCAATGCAAAAGAGCGTTTAAAAACAAAATTAGTCTGTAAAGTCAAAGTTTTTGATTTAAGTTGAAACCACTAAGGCGCAGTATCCTCCTCACACATAGGCCAATAATAGTAACGCTGTAATACCATATGGAATACCAATCCCTTTTGGTGTCATGAGCTTTACTGATGGTCTTATTTCCACCTGTGATATCTCTGCCAATCATGCGTAATCTTTTTGTATGATCTTGCAACTTCAACATTGGTGCGATGTGTATGCCAATAAAAGTTCTTATAGGGAAACTCAAGAGCACAGAAGTGCGTTTTCTTTATAGGAGGGCCAAGAATCCTCGTTGTCCCACAGGATGAAAAGTTTTCCGGTTCATTGCTAAATGAGTTGTGTGATCTCTTAAGTATCTTTCAAATGAAGCAATTGATATACCTGCGGTGATATTTCTTTTTTAATTCACGACTTTTCCAATTCGTGGTAAAATTTATGAACTGATTTCTGGGTAGTTGCAAGACCGCATGATCGTGCATGAGGGCGTCTGAAAAACTTAACCCCATCCTTCATTTAGACATCTGAAAACTAAATTCTTATAACTTAAACATAGTGCCAAAGCAGACCAACCACACGGGGTATCTATACATTTCGACTTCAGCGCCTTCCACTGGGTTCATTTTCAGCAAAACCATTGCTTACCATAAAATGAATGCGTGCTATGAATTTCAACCTAAACTCCAGCGGCACTAATCGGGTAAATTTGTATCAAAAGACTTTCCATCATACAGGTACATAGCTCACATTTATAATTTGAACGAAATCGGTTAATAAATACGATTTTTATAAATAACTCTACTCCAGCACCACCTAGCGAGTTTTATAGTAGCATGTAATTGGACCATATATGTATGTAAGATAACCTCCGACAATCTGACGGAACTCTATTCAGTGTTTTTTGAGTTTATTCCGAACAACGAAAACGGCTATCATTTTATGCAAATGGTATAGAGATAGGACAGATTATAGCGAAACTCGTAAAAGCAAAACTTTGTGAAAAATTAAAAAAAATTCTTCAAAACTTTCACATAAATTTTACCTTACTGAAAATTAAAGACAAAGTTACAATAGTTCAATGAGATTAAGAAATCTAGGAGAAAATGGTTCCCAATCGAATGATAGTTGCGCGTTTACGTAAATGTATATCGATCCAGCCTTTCCAATAATTACCACTTTTCGCCATATCTACGGTATTGATAACATATGTAGCTGTGTAGAATTTCAGGACGTTAGCGTAAGCAGTTCCAGAGATAAGCTATATGAGAAGTTCAGTTTGTATGGAAGGAAGGAGCCAAGCTCCTTTCCCAATGCATTTGCAATATATGCACCAGTGCTAAGTTCAGTTCCACAGCGTAATTGGTTTTAGAGATATATTGGTTTTTTACGTTTCAGTCTGTATAAGAATGTTAGGAATATCTCGAGCTACATACCGAGTAAATTTTTGGTGAGAATATTTATTTTCAAGGTGTTGCCAAATATGAACCAAGTCGATGCAGCCGTTTAGTAGTTTAGTGAAATACATTGTAAAGAGAACTGTATGAAATTGTAAAACGTGAGACGATTTCTGAATTTTTGGCAGCAACAACGAAAAGTTTTAATTTTTTTAGTGAAAAACCTCCCACACAGAAATAAAAAAAAAATAAGTTTGTGGTTATATCGAGTCCAAATTTTGAGAACGATCCGTTGCTAACTCTAAATATAAACAACGACGCACTGGAAAAACTTAATACGTTCAAATACCTAGGAATAATGATCGACGATAAACTAAAACAAAAAAAAATGGATTCTATATTTTCAATTAGAGCTCTAGCAATATGTACATCGGTGAAAATGCATTTAATTCCATACATTAACTTTTGCGTGGTACGCTTACAAACATACAGACAAACATACCAAAATTTTATATTTGGCTTCTGTTGATCTAATAAACCCCCTATAAATTTTTCTTTAACATCTATTATGTACAAATATCGGCCTGTTGCAATTTTATTATTCTCAAATACTCTCGTTTGATTCCCATATGGCAACACTTAGTTTATATTACAAATTTAACTGAATTAAAGTTTTCAAACCCGCTTCAAGAATATTTTCAAAAGTAAGCTTCCTAATCCTCTTTAGTTTAATATTCGTATTGCAAAATTTCATTTATTTTACAAACTCTAATGAATACAATTTTTCAATCAGTTGGCAAATCCCCTAAATATATTTTAGCATTAAAATTTCCTAGCCTCTTTAGTTTGATGCCAATATTGCAATATTTAATTTATGCTATCAATTAAATTAAATTAAAGTTTTCAAATAGGTGGCAACCTTCCACAAAAATATTTTCAGGTGTAAGCCTTTGTAAATTTCTTTCTTTTGACAGCCATATTGCAGTATTCACTTTACCGTATCAATTGACCTAAACTGAAATTTTAAACACAGGTGGCAACTCTCTAATTTTTTCTTCTATATTGGAAGCTAGATCTCTAGCGATACATCGGTAAAACTGCATTCAATTCCATGTTTTCGACTGATGCGCGTACAAATATACAGACAGACAGAGATTCAAAAATTCTAAAAATTGTTTATTTGGCTTCTGTAGCTTTAATAAAAACCCACCATATTAATTTTTCTTTAATATCTATAAGGTACAGACATCGACCTGTTACAATTTTATTATATGTATAGATGTAGATATAGATTTAATTTATCTTATCAATTTAATACAATAAAATATTTCAAACAGGTGGCAGCCCTCCCTAAAATATTTTCGGCAATATAATTTCCTAAACCCTTTCAGTTTGATACCCATATTGCAATATTAAATTTATCGTATAAATTGAATTAAATGTAAATTTTCAAACAGGTGGCAACTCTAAAAAAATATTTTTGGCTGCAAGCCTTCTTCAGCCTCTTTCTTTTGACGCCCATATTGCAATATTAATTTTTTCTTATCAATTTACTTAAACTCCAATTTTCAAACAGGTGGCAACTCTCTAATTTTTTTCTTCCTATATTTTAGGTGAGACCTCTAGGAATACATCGGTGAAAACTGCATTCAAATCCATGCATTCGTTTTCGAGTGATGCGCGAACGCACATACAGACAGTCAGACAGACAGACAGACAGACAAAAATTCTAAAAGTGGTTGATTTGGCTTCTGGTGCTCTAATAAAGGCCTCCCACATTAATTTTTCTTTAATATCTATAATGTACAGACATCGACCTGTTACAATTTTATTATATGTATAGATTACTACTTAAAAGTTGCGTTTATAAGGTTACAAGAAATACAGATATTGGGCAGATATTATTGACCGGACATAAGGTAATTTTCCAAATATAATGCGGTTTTACTAGGATTGGTAAAATCTATGTCTAACAAATTTGATAAATAGTTGTAGTCCGATAAGGTTCTGTTTATTGGCGCGTTTGCACCATAAGCCGTTCTGCTTAACCCAACCTTGAAGACATCAAAGCGACGCAAATTACGACTCGGAACATAAAAATGGATTCTCTCAAGTAGGGACGCACAATCAATTATTCCCGAGACAATACTCAATAAAAACGAGATAGCATGACAAGTTCTCCGATTGTGCAGAGTAGGTAAACTAATTAGCCGACAACGGGAGACATAAGATGGCAATGGTTCAGTAAAATTCAAGGAACGTAAGGCAAAGCGTATAAATACCTTCTGCACCTTTTCCAAACGATTGATATGAACTGCGTGACTCGGTCTCCAAATAAAGGCAGCGTATTCCAATTTGGAACGCACAAACGCAGTATATAGCATCTTAATAGTATAAGGGTCAGTGAACTCGGAAGAATGACGCCTAACGAATGCCAGCATGGCAAAAGAATCAGCAATAGTTTTGTTTATGTGCAGAGTGAAAGTGAGTTTTGAGTCGAAGTGTACTCCAAGATCTTTAGTCTCACTTTTCGAGTCAAGGACAATATCTGCGATGGAGTAAGATGTCGTAAGAGGTACTTTTGATTTATAATAGGATACTTTGTGGCATTTATTGATGTTGAGGGTAAGCCGATTGTGAACACACCACATATAAAACCTGTTAAGCTGCGATTGAAGTTCGGCCGAGTCTCGTAAGCAACTGATTTCCGAATATATTTTCAGATCATCGGCAAACAAGAGAAACCTAACATTTGAAAGACAGGAGCTGATGTCGTTAATGAAAAGAATAAAAAATAATAGGCCTAGATGCTTCCCTGAGGAACCCCTGAGAGAGCAATAAATGACTTGGACGAAACACCATCAATAGTCACCTTGCTGGTTCTCAAGCGCAAGTAGGAGCTGATCCACTCCAAGAAACCTGAGTGGATTCCTAAACATTCTAACTTTGTTAATAAGATATTGTGGGAGATTTTGTCGAAGGCTTTCGAAAAATCTGTGTAGATCACATCCAGTTGAAAGCCATTACGGAAAGTTGAAAAGCAATCATCGGTAAAAACTGCAAGATTTGTCACCGTGGATCTACCAGATACAAAGCCATGTTAGTTTGGGCAGATCAAGTGCTTGACAATAAAATAAAGTTTAGTTTTGACGATATTTTCGAATATTTTGGCGACTGTGGATAATTTACTAATCGGCCTATAGTTCTCAACATCGCACTTATTGCCTGTTTTGAAGGCTGGCATGATTGACGTTCTCTTCCAGTCATCAATAAACAAACCCTCGGAAAGAGATTTATTGAAGATTTGCAATAGAGGCTTCACTAGGGAAACACAATTTTTGAACAAGATGGCTGAAAAGCC
This sequence comes from Rhagoletis pomonella, assembly GCF_013731165.1. Classification (NCBI taxonomy): domain Eukaryota; kingdom Metazoa; phylum Arthropoda; class Insecta; order Diptera; family Tephritidae; genus Rhagoletis; species Rhagoletis pomonella. Next base: position 111,823,055 of record NW_023458555.1, read on the forward strand.
ATCTGCGTCCATCTGAGATGAGTTTTTTATGTTTTTGATACCCTCGATAATATCGTCTTTCGTTAAAGAAAGCGAACCCAGGTCCACGGTAGAAAACGCGCTATTTGAATAGTTTTTTCGAATAATTGACAGTTCATCCCCCGACAGGTCATCATCCGATACAAAGTTAGATGAAAAGAAATCTGCAAAGAGATTTACAGCCTCGGATACAGAAGCCGCATTATATTTTTTATAAAAAATAGTATTGGGTATACTTGAGGCAGATTTCCTCGATCTGATGTAAGACCAAAATTGCTTTGGACGAGCCTTAATATCAGATTCGAAGTCGCGAATGTAGTTCTTGTAACGGGTCTGATTTAGTTTACAGAACTCATTTTTATAGAAACGATATTTACTGAAATAGCATTGCTTTTTTGTTAACTTAAATTTTCTGAAAAACTTATTTCTCAAATTTTTTAGGCGCTTTATATCCTTCGAGAACCAAGGAAGTTTGTAGATTTTTGGTTTGAAAACCGGCACGTGCTTTGAGCAACAGTCAGATAAATAGGTTTTGAATAAGTTAAAACAACCTTCGACTTTGGTATCCTGAAACAAGACATCCCAATTTATGTCACTTAACTCTATATCCAACGCAGCAAAGTCACAGCGATTATAATTGTATGAGATATTTTTTTGTTTTAGGGGGTCATCAAAATATTCAAAAAATTCGAAATCTAATTCCAGCGGTAAGAGATATAAGGTAGGAGGAGATATCGAAGACGAAGGCTGCGATATTACAAAGTTTATATTGTAGGTTACAAAGACTAAATCTAGAAGACGATTTATATTGTTTCCAAGGCCATTTATTTGTGTTAGGCCAATACTTAAGAAGTTATCAATAACATAAGATTCCATAGGACTGTGTACATTTGTAGGAGTCAAGAATAGATTATTATCTAAATACGACCAGCATAAGTTACTTAGGTTAAAATCACCAAGCACGCAAAGTTGACTATCACCAAAATTTCGATGGAGAGCTAACACATTGTCAACATGCGACCTATATAAGCTATCACAGCTAAGCGGAGGTATATAAGAAGCGCAGATATACAGCAAACCCAGGGAACCGCCAACACGAACACAGAGTTGATCTAGAATCGTGTCCTCGTTCAGAAGAGGATAGAACGAGGCTTGGAGGTTGTTACGAGCCGCAATCAACACGCCGACTTTTCTGCTACATCCTGTTTTAATGGGATCCCTGTCCTTCCGGAAAACATCATACATGTTCGGGTCAAAAAACTCTGCATCGAAAAAATTTGCATTGAGCCAAGTCCCAACGATAACAATGATGTCGTACTCCAAGTGCGCACTTAACATTCGAACAATATCGGCCTTGGTTCGGAGTCCTGAGGCATTTTCAAAATAAATTCGTATTCGCTTTTTTGGCCCGGGTGGAGCAGCTAAATTGAGGGGAGCTGCCCTACTTGCTTTTGAAAAAAACGGAACTGTCGAACATTTACGTTGGTTGGCCAGATTTCCGGCTTTACGATATTAGAATATACATACTCCGGAACACCTAATTTGAAGTTGACATATTTGAGTAAGCTTTCGTTGGCATCTTTTTTTATCAGCTTGTTGCAGGCAATGTGTTGCTTATCAATGCTGACCTGATTCGCAACATAGTTTGCAATATCATCTTCAGTAACCGATGGCTTAAACGAAGATAAATGGAGCCACTTATGACGCGCTACTACTCCCAGATTATTGTTATTATTACGTCCTACCACAATTTTAAGACGCTGTCTATCACGTTTACTCTGCACTGTTTTCCAGCCAGATTGATCGGCAGCAGCGGCAGTATCTACAGCATCCACAGATACAAGCTCATTAACAGCCGGGCCAACATTAGTTTCAGACACAACAGTTTCAACAGCCAATGGGGAAATAGGTAAACCAGGGGAAGACGAATTACCAGCAGTGCTATCTAATGAAGAGTGCGAGGCACCCGCCGAACATGATGTTAAATTCACTTTAGCGAGTAGCTTTTTGTTCATCGACTTCGGTGCAGTTGAACTGTTATTATTTCCCTGTGCTTGCGAATTATCACCAAAACAATCAGCACTTGCCAGCATTGGCGAGGGCGAGACAGCAGCAGCATCAGCTTCAGTAGAAATGTTCGGAATAGAGAAATAGCGATTACAGTTGCTATTAGCAACAGTAGCATTGGTCGGAACAGCTGCACTTTTCAGAGCACTTACATCAGCAGCTAGCATCGCCAAACACTTTGCATTTTTGTTGTTGGCAGCATTAATAGACAGGCAAATAGAATTAATTAGATTCTTAAAATCATCAAATTTCGCCGATAAGTCTTTGTGTTTGTTGTCTAGAGCACAAATGACCGACTCAAAACCAAGCTTTTGTGTAGCTAGAACAGAGTCATATGCTTTTATAATTTTTTCCGGCACATTAACACAATCCGAGCACCTGTAACTAATATGCCGATTCTTCTTAAAAAGATTAACATCATATTCAGATACAGGGCCTTGGCAACAAGCGCGGTGGAATCGTTTTCTGCAAAACCCACTACACGCCACTATTGAGGAGTCATTTCTAGCAAATGATTTATCACACTTTCCACAAGAGTCTTCCATTTAAGATATAAATTAAGGATACAAAGAAAAATTCACAAAGAAAAAGCAAGAGCGAACGAAAAACACGTCTTTACACTTCGGCTACTCGTTGCGTTATGCGTTAAAATATGTTTAATAGTATGGCGAATACTGCGGCAACACAAAGCGAACAACGAGAAATGAACAGAATGTTCGAGGAATGGCGTAGATTGTTCCGCACTGAGAAAACGTCAAGTGGATGAACACTGCGAACAGCGAGAGAAGGAGAATGAGCGATGAACTTCAGAACGTCCTAGAGTTGCCATAAGTGCGAGCGCATTTATTTAACAATCCAGCGATACGAACCGAAAGATTGGGGAAATCCGGACGAGGCAGCAAGGATAATCGTAACAATTAGTGTCAGAAGTGGGATTGTTAAATAAATCCCGAAGGATAAACTTTTGAAAATGGCAAAAATTCAAGACCTAAAGATCGAGGAACTCAAAAAGAAGTTGGAGAAGCGTAATTTAGCAACCTCCGGAAGGAAAGTAGAGTTACTATCACGGCTGCGAGAGGCTATGGAAAGGAAGGTTGACAAATACGACTTCCATCGTGAGGACGATATGACATCAACGAAGGACGAACAGAAGGATGAGGCTGATTGTTCATCGGAGGGTTTGCAGCAGACTGCCGGTAAGGTTGAAGAACTGAAAAAGGCTCCAAGTTCATCAACAGGTATGGACATGAACACGTTATTGGCTGCCATGTCACAGTTGATGCAGGAACAGAGGTCGCAGTTGTCGTCAGACGTTTCTTCACAGATGCAAGCGTTGGAGACACGTATATCTTCAGAGGTATCAGCGCATGTGTCATCGCAGGTGTCATCCCGGTTAAAAACTCAGCTACAGGCACATGAGGCACGCATATCATCACAGCTGGAAGCCTAGGATGAAAAAATTACACAAATACAGGACAAACTTGAAGAGAGACAGGAGAAAGTCGAAGCAAAGGCAGAAGAATTGGAAGCTCGTCTTCGTGATTTACAGTTGAATCGTCCAGCTACTTCGACAAGTGCACCCAAGGTAAAAACCCGATCCTTTGACGGCACGATTCCTTTCCAGGTCCATAAGCTCCAGTTCGAAAAAACGGCTGCAGCAAATCATTGGAGCATGGAGGATAAATCCGTTGCACTATTCGTTGCATTGAAAGGACCTGCGGCAGAAATCTTGCAGACTATTCCCGACTCTGAAAGGAACTGTTACGATGCGTTGATGAGTGCTGTGGAGAGATGTCACGGTAGCGAGCACAGGAGACAGATTTACCAGATGGTGCTGGAGAATCGCTGCCAGAAATTTACCTCTGAGATTGAAAGGTTGCCTCATTTGGCAATTGGAGATGCATCTGGTGAGCACTTCGAAAGGGTAAAAATCCAGAGGTTCATCAACTGCTGGGCGAGAAAAAGCATGGTTCTGGCAAATGTTTTAAATGTGGAAAGTCAGGCCACTTCGTCCGCGATTGCAGTGCAAGTTCCAGTGGGCTCAACAATTCAGCACGACGCAAACGCAGGGCTGAAGGAGACGAATCTAACTCCAGTGAGTTAAACTAAAACGAGCCAGCAGGAAGAGCCGCGTGTTGGCTCCAGAAGTTGAAGGGCCCATAATCTCCGTCTCACAAATTGGCCGGAATGCGAGCAACCTCACTATTGGTGGATGTGTGAATGGGCAGGAGCTAGTGCTGATAGTGGATACTGGAGCGTCACATTCCATTATTCGACCTGATGTGACTACTTTTTATGTGAAACCGCTACCTGGAGCAAAGCTGCAGACTGCAACTGGTGAGCGAACCCAAGTGTTTGGAGAAGTACTTTGCGAGGTAATAATCGACGGGTTGGCCTCGTACACGCAGTTTATTGTGCCAGACATTGTGGATGAAGTCATCATCGGCGTGGATTTCCTACTTGGGCGAGGCACGAAGATTGACCTCCAGGGAATGATCCTAACCTATGGCGGCAGGAAAGTGCTACTTAGGGTTGGTTACGACAACCAGTGCTGCAGCAGACGGTTGGTCTTAGAGGAAGTGCCGAAGATTCCACCAGAAACGGAAGTGGTTAGTTGGGCAGAAGTTGACAATGATGGAGATGAAATGGTTTCGTCAGGAGAAGGAAGTGGTTCACCGATACAGGAAAAGCGTGACGGTTCCGCCAGCTCAGTGAAGAAGAGGTCGCAACAAGGAAGTGGTCATGGCGAGCTAGGCAGGAGGAAAGCCACTGAACCACGTTGCAATGGTGATACGCCGGTGGCCGGAAATGGAAGCGGCTGTGGAAACAATAGGTGCGCTTTGAAGTGTCCCGGAAAAGGCGAGCAGTTAAGCCGGAAGCCAAGGATGAGGTTATACATGTCCGGTCAATGAGGTGGACACCGGCGAATGAACGAGATGCGGAAACACTGGGCAAGTTTCAGGGTGAGGAACCGGATTTAGCAAGATGTGCTAAAGGCACGTGCAGCACGAAGGCAGGAGCCTGGGTGTCATGGACAGAGGGTGCGGCAAAAGGGGTGCCCACGAGAGGAGACATGGTCTGGTCACCACCAGTGGCCGGCAGAAGCACGACCATGTGAGATGGTGCACCACCGGATATAAGCAGGAAGCAACGTCCAGTAACGCATCGAGCCGAGGAGCTACATGAAGGCGATTTGGGGTTGCACATGCCGCAGCCGAAGAAAGGCTTCATCTCCGAACAACATCGTAACTGGAAAGGTCCGTATAGGATTGACAAACGGCTGAGGGACGCAGTGCATCGAATCCACACAGCTGGGAGACCGAGAACCAAGATGAAAGACTAGCAACGTTTGGAACAGCAAGTGTGTCTGATCGGGACGATCAGACTTAGGTGGAGGGCAGTGTGGCGAATACTGCGGCAACAAAAAGCGAACAACGAGAAATAAACAGAATGTTCGAGGAATGACGTAGAATGTTCCACAATGAGAAAACGTCAAGTGGATGAACACTGCGAACAGCGAGAGAAAGAGAATGAGCGATGAACTTCAGAACGTTCTAGAGTTGCCATAAGTGCGAGAGCAGGTATATAAGGGCGCCGCCACAGTGAAGTGAGTTAGTTAAAAGTCAGCAAGCTACAAGTAAAGTGAGCAGAGAAGTGAATTGCGAATAAGCAAACTATAAGTTTAATTGTTTTAACAAGTAGTAAAGCATTGTTATTGCTTTAACAAGTATTGTAAAGTGTTTTTACTGTATTAGCGAGTATTGTAAATTGTTTGTTGTACAATAAAGTTAATTGTATTACAATTTGGTCATCGTTAGCATTTATTTAACGATCCAGCGATACGAACCGAAAGATTTGGGAAATCCGGACGAGGTAGCAAGGATAATCGTAACAATAGTTTTTAATCAAACATTCCTGCGCTTTCAGATGTAGCCCTACATAGAAAGCGCTTTCATGTGGCACTGCCTTACGAGGCGTGCTTTGTCTCCCAGCCAACCGTAACCACCAACACGGGTGTAGCCACTATAACAACAACAAGCAACACAGGTCAACAATTTACCTTGTCTCACCTGCTGGAGAGGCAAAAATAAATAGGGGTATTCTCGATCCGGTGCTTACTGCCTAGCATGGAGGATAGATAGCATAAATAGCATGATTGGCTAATTTTGTTGTTGTTTGAACACATGAAACAACAACAATCATGCTATTTATGCTATCTATCCTCCATGCTAGAGAGTATGCACCGGATCGTGACAACCCCTAATGTTTGATGGGTCATGGTGGACGGAATAGCAAATGCTCTTGCCGAAAAGGTCATATCAATGTACATATTTATGAATGCTAAAATTATTGCTTAATAATTTATTTATTTTTTCAGATGCCCGAACGCGCGGAAGTTCAAGCTCAAGGGCAGCTACTGCGAGAGTGGAAAGAGGTGACCCCGAAAGTTCACCAAAGTATTTCCCGAATCACTGGAGATGCTATTAGTAAAGATCATACTTTGCTTCAAAGTATGCTCCCACTATCATCCCAGAAAAAGTTAAATACTTTGGAGAATCTTTTGGGAAACAAGCCACACTTCGATGCGATGGTAATTTTTCCAAATTTTTTTTATTGTTTTTTATATATGCATTTTATTTTACTCATATTAATTTTTATTTGTTAACCGCATATTAACTTTTATTCGTATATGCATATGTACGCAATTTTTTTAAATTAAAATTTGATTTATAGTAGGTACAACAAAAATCGTAAAAACCAAACTTCCAAACTTTGTACAAATAATAGGAAAATTCGATAAAATTTAATTTAATTTTCATGCACATTTCCAGTTTTTTGATACGAATTTCAAAAATGTTTTGAGTGTGCAATTCTGTAGCCCACTGATTTTTAGTATAATAATATGCAAGTTTGAAAGTTTCACAAATGCGATTTTTTTGTGAACCGATTGGCTTACTTTCTCCCATACAAAAATAAACTCAATCACGCAAAAGAAAATCCAAAAAATTCCGCAAATTTGTAGAAACTTTAAACTTAAATCTTATTATAATAAAATTCAGTGGACTATAAAATTCCATACTCGAAATATTTTTACAAATCGTATCAAAAAGCGGGAAATGGGCATGAAAATTTATGGAAACGGTTTTTATGATTTTTGTTGTACTATGAGCCACTTAACTCTATCTTTCAAGAACAAGCAAAACAGCATATGTCAACAAAACATATTTCACCGTCAAAGAGAACTATATTATAATTAAAAAACAAAATACATATTAAGCTCATTCCCGTACTCAACAATTTGCAGGTTTTACAGGAACAGCTGTTTTTGCCTTTGATAAACCTTATGGGAACGTGGCGTATGGGAACAACTTGGACTAAATCCTGCAAATCGTACACGATCTGGAACGCTCTAATTATACAATTACTTTTTCGCTATTCACAAACTTTTGAAAAATTTGTTTTCAACAATTAAATATTTCTTTTAAATAACAGTTATTGCTGTGACTTACCGCTCTCTAAACATGATATTTTGTTGTCCGTGAAAGATTTTGACGATTTTTAGTTAAAGATGCAGTTCTACTATTTTAAATAAGATCTTTCGATTGGTGTTATCAGTTTTTGGATATATCTTTTGGTTTCCGAGATATTGAGAAAAATTTTGTGTTAATTGCAAAATCGCAAGCGACTCGGTCAACATTTTGTTGTATGTGACGAAAAATTTCACATACGACAAAATTTTCAGAGTTTGATGAAATTGATTACTTGATTACACCAATCCTATATAATGGATAGTCGTATGTGCTACGGCAACTCTTATTGACAAATTGTTTAATATTTTGTTGATTTTTATTCATTAATTTATATCTCAGGTGTATTAGAATCATTTTTTTTGCGTATGAGCAAAGAATAATTTCAACAATTACAGCATTTTACTTACTTGCTGTGTATGTGATTTGTAGTATGTCATACAAATGGCTAGCGTTTAACGTGAAAATGTAACATACGACAAAATGGTTTTATAAAAAGTGGCTGTAAAAGCTATATGAGTTACTGAAAATTTAAAAATATCTTGGTTTATACTTTAAATTGAATGTATAATAAAGCATTAAATTTTGGTAAAAAACGATTGTACAGCTTTTGAGAAATTGTGACTGAATCTGTAACATCGATTTCCCAAAACCTG
>NW_023458555.1:111831423-111837146 GCF_013731165.1 Rhagoletis pomonella
ATATATTGTATATAAATTAATTTATATTTCGTTTATGTAGTTATACATTATATTTTATTATTTACATTTATATTTATAATTGCATTTATGTACATATCTAGTATTTATAAATTTTAGAATCTTTTCCAGCTAAACATAATTTTAAAATTGAAGGGTGCTAAGGGTTGTGTGAAACACGTGTTGAGAAGCATTTTTGCCGACACTCTACTCATTTCATACAATTATGAGGGCAAAGCCAACAAAGCTCCACTTCTGGGGCTTAAAACAATAGAATTAGTTTTCTGTAAATATGTTTTAAGTGTTTATTTGACTTATTTCAGGAAGTGGTGCATTTATATTTTTCCAACAGATGTGTTTGAGAGTATGCCCAAAATTGACCTCATTGCGAAAATCAGGAAGCACGTGTTCCTAAGCCACAATAGGTACAAACAAATTGTAATTAAAAACTAAATGAAACATAATAACAAATCTAACAGTAATTAATTTAATTATCTTATTATTGATCTTTAAAATAAAGTAACATTAAAAATTTAATAACTTTCCAATCTAAATTTCAAAGACGTATTTTAAATACGGCTTTTCGGGATTTTTTGTATATCGACTGCTGAGTGGAAGATCGACCTCGGCAGCCAGTTCGAAAATGCCCTATCTTAAAAAACTTTTCAAGAACGCCCTATTTCAGAATTTTATTAAAAAACGCTTCAGAGTTCGGTTCAAAAAGTCCCTATCTCACTTCAAAATGTAGTGAAAATGTGCTGAGATAGGACGTTTTTGAAACGATTTCTAAAAAACGAATTGAAAAGTTTTTTGAGATAGGGTGTTTTCGAGCTGGCTGCCGAGATAGGTCGATCTTCCACTTAGCAGTCGATATGGTCTTGAATTCTGTATTTGTGGTTTTTGGTAGGTAATGAAGTAAAATTTTATATTGGATTGCTGTAAGAAATTTCACTACATTTTCTACCAAAAACCACAAATACAGATGCAAGGGCATATACAAAAAATCCCCAATACCCCTATTAATATGTAAATAATTATAAATAGTAGATTTTAATACTGGAATTCTATTAACAAAAAACCTATTTACCTACCTATTTATAAAACTTTAATAAAAAGGAAATTTAAATAGTTTTAAAAATTTTAACAGCATACATAACAATAATTAATTTAATTACTCCCTGATCTCTCCTTTTTAAAATTTAAATAATTTTCAATTAATATTCTATTAATCTAAATTGATACAACATATATAATTTTCTTAAATAACGCGACGACACACAATCAGTTTTGCCTTTCAATTTCCTCACACACATTGCTTGTCAAAAATCATCAAAATTGAAAGCCATTACGTAGGCTGCATTCAATTTGAGAAGCAATGTCATTATCAACATGTCGCTTTCAAGAAAACAATGTAGCTAACTAGCTTCTGAAGAACATTTACCATTTTAATTCCATTGTAGATTAACATTTTAACATGCATAAGCTTAGTATTTTTTTATTTTCACAAAATTCGCACACCAATGCTGAAAATCTGATCAAAATTTTAAAGCAAAATTGAAACTCAATTGAAAAGGAAAAATTTAAAGCAATAAATATGAGTGGGTTAGTGAAAAAGTGTAAGAGTATTGAAAATTGAAAGGGGAAAATTGAATGTGTAACGGCCCGGTTAAGGTATTCAAGGTTTGTTGTATCCCCTTGTATTCTGTATTTGTTGTTTTGGGTAAGAAATGCAGTAAAATTTTTGACAGCGATACAATATAGACATTTACTTCATTACCTACCAAAAACCACAAATACAGAATACAAGGGCATATACAAAACATCCCGACTACCCTAATTAATTTGTAAATAATTGTAAATAGTGTAAAAAGTAAATTTTAACAATAGTTTTTTTTAATAATTTTATATTAAAATTTTCATACTGGAATTTTAACAACAAAAAACCTACCTACCTACCTACCTACCTATTTATAAAAGCTTAGTAATTAGTAAATGTAAATACATAGTTTTAAACATTTTAACAGCACAAATAATAATAATTAATTGAATTACTCACTGATCTGATTATTTAAATTAATATTTTATTATTTAATAAATTTTAATACTACATTATTTTGTCATTATGAAAGCGGTCATATTTATGTCTTTAAATATGTTATTGAAATAACATATAATATAATAATGAAAAAATTACTTTTTGTACAATTTACTTAAAAAATTTGTGGTTATAAACACCATAGCACTAACTACATCAGTAGGTATCATTAAGTTCATGGTAACCATAATATTAGCTACTTCAGCAGCTATCTTTAGCTAGATGTTAACCACAACATTAGCCACTTCAGCAACTATCGTTAGTTACATGTTCACCACAACATTAACCACTTCAGCAACTATCATTAACTACATGGTAACCATAACATTAGCTACATCAACAGCTATCTTTAACTACATGTTCGCCACAACATTAGCCACTTCAGCAACTATCGTTAACTACATGATAACCATAACATTAGCTACTTCACCAGCTATCATTAACTAAGTGTTCACCACAACATTAACCACTTCGGTCGCTATGAAAGGGGAATTAGTGTAGTGCAGCTATAGTTCGTTGAAATCGAACAGTTCTATTAGTGTAAGGTAGATAACGTATCACACGTACCCTGCCAGCCACGGCTCACCACTTTCCCCTAAAATTCAAACGATTTACAAACACATTCAAAACTTTTAATCATCTCACCCACACACTTACAAATTTTTTTGGTCGAACTGTCAAAAAAATGTTCCTCTGTTAGAGCTACATACCCGATAAGAATTCGTACTTTAATAAGAATTCTATGCGTTAGAGCGAGCAAGTTAGAAACATCGGAGTTTTGATGACAGTATACCTACTGTGAAGAAATGTCGCTTTGCGAAAATGTTGAAGGTAAGAATACGTATTTAACAATTTTATTTGATTATAATGTAATTTCTTCTTTTAGATTGCAAAACGGCAGCGACTTGGTTACAATCTTAAGGTATATATTGAGACTTTTTATATGTTTATAAATTTTAATTGATATTTTTGTTTGTTTACAGATTTGGGATTCACCATCAGCACCTTCAACATCATCATCTTCCTCGCCAGGAGCACCATCAGAACCTTCTGCCCTCAGCTTCTTCATCGCCAGGACCACCACTAGTACCTTGTGCCCTCAGCTCCTTCATCGCCAGGAGCACCATAAGTACCATCCGCCCTCAGCACCTTCAACGGTAGGAGTACCTTCAAAGTGTAGTTGAAAGTCGTCAAAATTTTGCAAAGTTGTAAGAAAACTGAATTTTTGTGAACCACTACAGATGATGTGCAACTGTTAATATATATCAAAACAAAGGTAATCCGATTACCTCTCTTTTGATTATAACACCGTTAAAATCGCTTAACTTTTTTATTGATCTTTTTTTTAGGATCTTGTGCATATGCTCTTTTATTTGCATATTCGTTGCATTTGTTAATTCACAACAATAACATGCACACGTTTGCCATGGCAGCAAGAAAAAAAATTTGCAAATGCGATTCCAACTGCAAATCCATGACCACTTCCACAACATCCTGAACAACCCCATTCTTCGACACGTAATATTGGAGTTCTCAAAAGTCGTTTTCAGTGTTTATTAGTAACCTTGCAGTACCAACTAGTAGTGAAAATAATAAATAAATGTGTTGCCTGCATAACATTTTTCGCCACTGCAGGCCTGAATTTGACTATGAAGAAGTTGAAGAAAACGATAGCGAAGTATGTAGATAGTGAAGTAGATAGATTTTCACCAACAGAAATTTATTTTAAAAGTGAAGCACAATTAATTGGATACGAAATTGCGAATAAAATTACCCCTATTTAATTAAAACAAGTTTTGTAATTAAACAATACACAATTTACGCAAAAAAAATAACATTTTAAGACTTTTTACTATTTTCCAATTCGAAACGCTCTAGCTCCAATTCAAGCTGTCGCAGTTTAATTTATTCTTGATTTTTTCCTTATACTTATTCCCAATTTAGATTCGTTTACTTACATTTTTCGTTGTTCGCTAGAGTTTAAAATGTTCCTTTGATAATTTACATTTATATTTTTGTTTTTTGTTTTGTTCTTTTTCTATCCCACTGGCTTTTACTTGATCGGAATATTTCCGATCAAAAATTTCCGATAATCGGAATGCAGAACATAAAATTTCCGATAGAATTCCGATTCGAAGTGAATCGAAATGTAGAACAAGTCGGAATCGGAAATAATATCCAATTGTCGGAATGCAGAACACCAACAATCGGAAAAAATCCGATTCCGATTCGAATCGGATTGCAGAACAGGGCTGATTGTAACAGCGCTGTTTGTAAGATTGTAACAAGCCTGGATTGTGATATTGTAATAATAATGTAAATGCATCCCTGAATAAAGATTGGTTTTCACTATGTCATATTTTGACGCCAAAATTTGGCGACATATTTTGACACAACTTTATCTCCTTTAACCATACCTTTACCGATGATATTATGGGCCAAAAACAGAGAGATAGCCGATTTAGCAGCGCATGTACCCGACTAAGGATCTGCCCTGATTCAAATCAATCGATAAACCGCTTTTTAATCCCATTTGACAATGTGTTTTCACTTATTTGCCGACACATTCCGCTGAATTGACATGTGAAAATCAGCCTTAAGAATAAAGAAAAGAAGGAAGATGAAGACACTTCACTTCCGGTGAACCGACAAGCGAAAAGCATTGTGTATTTCCACGATGGAAAAATTTAATCGGCTTTAATCGCCCAGCAACCTAGCGAATATTCAAGTTTTTATCATCAGGTGTGAGGGAAGACCACACTACATATAAATATATTAATCTCTTGTGAATTCCTACACCATAACCGATATTCGAGGTAAAATAATAACTTCGCTCACCGAACTGGGTGTGGATTTTCCACCCACAGTCACAAACACTCAACTGCGCCACCTTTTACAGGGCGTAATCGGAGATGGAGCAAATAATTCACCCATCACTGGCGATTTTACTACAACGGCCACCTATGCTGACAGTGCCGTTGTTGATACAATTAGTACTACTGCCGCTGCTGCCGACATCGTTACTACTGCCACTACTGCTGCTGTTTCAGATATTATCACAACTTCTGTTACTATTACCGTTGCCGGCATTGCTACTACTGTTACCACTGACGCTGCTGCCGATATTATTACTACTGCCGCCTATGTTGATACTGCCTCTACCGCCACCACTGCCACCAATGCCGCTACCGCCACCACTGCCGCTACTGCCGCTACAGCAACCTTTGGTAATACTGCCGTTGCCAAAGCAACTAATACTGCCGTCGACATCGACAATAGGGTTAATACGGTCGCCTCTACTAAAATAACGACTTGTGCAGACCTTGCCGCCAACCCCGGTGCCACTAGTATAAATAACATCAACGGTGAACTGGCAGCGCTACGCAAACGAGTAGCGATGCTGCGTCTAATGAAAGAAAAGACGAAGAAAGACGAATTGGGGAACAACGCTTGCTCGTCACAACAGCGCCGACTAGACTATGGAGATATTGAGCATGCTCTCCCAAAATTTAGCGGGAATGACACATCGATTCCAATACAAAATTTTATTAGAGATTTCGAGGACGTTACTGAGGCGTCATGGGCAGATGACTTTAAATTATTGGCACTCCGACGTTGTTTGACTGGTACA
>NW_023458555.1:111837246-111846112 GCF_013731165.1 Rhagoletis pomonella
CAGATTAAAGAAGTCACATGAAAGGGAGTCGCCCTGTCTGAAACCCCTTTTTGTGGCGAACGGCTCGGAGAGGTCTTTCCCAATTCTGACGGAGCTGGTGGTATTATGGTTGACTAAAGAGCTTAAAAAATTGAAAAATAAAAAGTCCCACTCTTTTAAACTGTATAAAAGAACGGGCTTACACAGTGATTACCTAAGGTACTCAGTTTTGCGGCATAGCTACTTAGCATTAAATAAGAAATGTTATAATTCATATTTATGTAAAATTAAGAAGAACTTAATTAACAATCGTAAATTATTTTATGGCTTCGTAAATTCAAATCGTAAGGTACATGGTTTTCCGTCCGCTATGCATTATCGCAACACTGTATCTAGCGACAGCCAACTCATTGCCAACATGTTTGCTCAGTTCTTTAGGTCCAATTATTCTGTAGACTTCCCTATAAGTGGAGACTATCCGTACGAGCTTTGTCCAATCAACTCTGCTTATATTCCAGTAATATCTTCCGATGAAGTTTTACACTATTTAAAAACCTTAAAAGCGTCATTTAGGCCTGGACCTGATCATATTCCGACCTGTTTTCTTAAAAACTGCGCTAAGAACATCTGCGAGCCTTTAACAACTCTATTCAATTTGTCACTTAAACATGGCGTTTTTCGTCAGCCTGGAAGGAGTCTTTCATAATACCACTTCACAAAAACGGCAGCAGGTCCTCTATAGAAAACTATCGAGGCATAGCGAAACTCCCCGCTATCCCCAAATTATTCGAAGCAATTATTGTTAACCAGCTGACATATTCTATATCTTCTTCAATTACACAATCTCAACACGGGTTTTCTAAAGGAAAATCTACTATGACTAATTTATTGAAGTTTACAACTCATGTCTCAGACGGTTTTAGAGAAAATGCTCATACCGACGTAATAAACACCGATTCAGTAAAGCTTTTAACAAAGTATGTCACTCGTTACTCATCCGTAAACTCGACCTAATCGGCTTTCAGCCCAGTCTTCTTCAATGGATCTCATCTTACCTCTCTGATATTTAGAACACAAAGAGTTATTGTTAATAATTGTTCTTCCAACATCATTAAAGTTTCTTCAGGAGTTCTTCAGGGAAGCCACCTTGGTCCGACTCTGTTCCTGATATTCATTAATGATATTTATTCTATAATAAAACATTCAAAAATTTTAATGTATGCCGATGATGTGAGACTTTTTAAAACATTGTCCTCTATCGAAGAAAGGTCTTTGTTACAAGCGGATCTGAACAACGTGGTTAATTGGTGTAATGCAAACTATATGCCACTAAACCTTCAAAAATGTAAAGTTATGTTTCTTTCGGAGGGCCGTTCAACCAGCTGTTTATTCAATATCAAATTATAATCTGGAGGTATCCAATTTTGTCGATCTTGGTATCACAATGGATTCCAAACTCAATTTTAACCATCATATTAATGTTACAGTCAATATGGCCAAAGGCGCTTTTGCATTTGTAAGGCGATGGTCATAAGAGTTCAAAGATCCTTATGTTACAAAAGCTCGTTTTACCAGTTTAGTTAGACCTATACTAGGATACGGATCTATTATTTGGAATCCCCGCTACCAAGTTCATTCAGAAAGGATTGAATCAATTCAAAAACAATTCTTGCTTTTTGCATTGCGTAATTTTAACGGGGATTCAGATTACAATCTCGCTCCTTGCACAAGTCGTCTAAAGCTCATAAATTTGGCTACACTCGCAAGTTGTAGAGAAATGCTAGGTATAATATTTATCGTAAAATTAATGACAGGCTTGATTAATAGCCCGGCCCTCCTGGCTGAGGTAATTTTTAATGTTCCTTCTCAAGTGTCAAGACACTTTCGACCTCTATTTTTAAAGCCATGCAAAACTAATTTTGAACAAAACGAATCATTCCGTGGTTTATGTCAAGATTTTAACTGTCATTCCAGCACGTTTGACGTATCGGACACGATTTTTACTATAAAGAAAACTATTATTTCTACTCTCAATAATTGAAATACTATCTTTAGCATATCCAATCAGCTGATGAATTTGATTCTGTAGCTAAATAGTTTTAGATCTCGACACTTAACAAACTCCTGTTTCCACTACTCAGCACCAAAAAACTAAAAAAAGGTTCCGTGCGTCATGCGGATTGCGCCCCTCGTGTCGGTTGTGCGGGAATGGAGGGTAAAAAGCCGTTGGGATTAATTAATTTTTCGAGATTTAACATAATGAGAGGAAAATCATTGTTTATATGGACTACATAACTATTGGCACTGAGGACTTTGAAGATCAAATTGTATTGTTAAAATCTGTGTTAGACAGAATTACTTTACGCATCTTGAAGCTTATCCTGAAGAACTTACGATATAAGGTCACTTGTTCGGGAATAGCACCTAATGATTCCCATATCAGAAGTATCCCTACAAATCCGAAACAACTGCAGTCGTGTCTGTGTATTTTCCTATTTCCGAAGATTTGTACCTTCGTTTTCACGAATTGCCAAACCCTTGCAAGATCTTTTAAAAAGAAATGCATAATTTAATTTTGACGAAAAATGTCAAGACGCTTTCTGTGAATTAAAGTCCACACTAGTTAAAAGCCCAGTTTTAGTTATTTACAACCCAGAAAAGGAAACTGAATTACACTGCGACGCCAGTAGTATCGGTTTTAGTGCGGTACTCCTACAACGTCAAGATGACGGCAAAATGCACCCCATCTCTTATTTTTCTAAAAACGCCTCAAGTGCCGAAACTAAATACCAATGTTTTGAGTTAGAAACCTTATCGATAATATATGCGCTAACAAGGTTTCGGACTTACCTAGAAGGCATACCATTTACGATAGTTACAGACTATAATTCTCTAAACGTGACCCTTGATAGAAGACAGCAGTTGAATTCCCGAATAGCCAGATGGGCCTTAGAGTTGGAAAATTATAATTACAAGATACAGCATCGAAGAGGTCTATGGGTCATGGCGACGCATTAAGTAGACGGGAGATTGCTGCTGTTATAGATATTGATGATGTAGAATTCCGTATTCAGGTCGCTCAAGAGCGTGATCAGAATATTAAATCCCTGCGAAGTAAACTTGAAAATGAACAGTTGAACGATTTCGATTTAATTGATGGTCTAGTATATAGAAAAAAACTGAAGGTAAAAACGCACTATATGTGCATAATGAAATGGAATCTGATGTAATACAGTCGATACAGTGAAGGTAAAAACGCACTATATGTGCCTCATGAAATGGAATCTGATGTAATACAGTCGATACACGAGAAGTTGGCCCATTTATCTGTTAATAAAACGTTGAACCAACTAGGCCTTTAATATTGGCAGACATGGGCGTAGTGCACTAAATTTCAAGTAGCACTAATATTGAATATAGTGAGGCTTACTTTTTCTAATCCCACTAAAAGTAGCGGGACTCAGATTTTTTTTCACTACCACGTCAAGCACCGCCGACCAGGGCCGCTGTCACCGTCGTAGTAAAAAGGGACCGCATTCTCCCTCGCCACAATCAGGGTCACATACAACACCACTGCGGGAGGTCGCTGCCGCCCTCATCATTACCTGGGCCACTGTCAACGTCACCGCTGAGGCCGCCACCACCACTACAAAGGAACTGCAGGCTGCGACTGCTCTCAGTGCCACGTTCTTCACTACGACTGACGCGTACCACTGCCAATCTTGCCGTCACCAATAGCGCCCCCGTCACCATACAATTACCCGCCGAATAATCTCCGACACCGACTACCGACTCTCTCTTTTCATCTCCTTCGCTCCCCTGCACGACAAGTTGCCGGTATTCTGGATAGCCGCGTGTGTGTGTGGGTGTGTTCGACTTAATACACAAATCATTGTGTTTTATTTGGTGGGGGGTTAGTGGGACCTTCGCTGGACTCTGGAGCGGCTGAGCATACCTCAGACTTCGACAAAACCCACCTCATAAGTACATACATATCAATTTACAGTGTATTTCAATACAATTACAATATTTCTTTAAGATAAACACAAAGTGCGCTTTTATGGATTTAAATATTAAAAACACGAAGTGTAGACTCACGTAAGAGGTTACTTATACACATATCGCACACGATCTTCAAAAGAGACGCAACTCAAAATTTGGCATTTTTAACATTTTGCACTAAAAACGTACACTGGTGCTGGAGCAAATTTTTGTTATAAATTGTTGAAAAACCCTAAGGTAAAGTCTTCCTTGCCCATATTATTAGCATGTGCTAAGGAATAGTTTTTCGCATTTTCTGACGAACGTGTAGCACGTTTAATAATAGGTTTGTTCCACACGAGCCGGCGGGATCCCGCGGGTGCCCAAAATAGCCCAGAAAGCGTTTCTCACGCTAGAAAAATGGGTAATAGAGAGCGTATACCCTCCACTTTTGAATCGTAAAGGTCTTCTTCTTCGTGCCCGAAACAGCCCGGACTTTTTCCGGGCAAAAATGTGCAAGAAGTCAATTTGAAATAACGGTTGTTGTTTGTTTACATCCGAGCGCAAATTTTGTAAAATACCAAAATGGAAAATAGAAGTAAATTTTCAGAAATGTAGGTATTTGCTAATTTGATTAGCCATATAAGATAAATACACATAAAATCATTGTTTGGAGCTGGTTTGTTGATTCCGGGCACGAAATGTGGTTTTTTTGCATTCCTCACGCTCTGGGCACTTTTGGCACGTGTTGACTTATTTTTAACACTTGTGAGAGAATAACTCATTTTTACGCTCTAATTACCAAAACAGCCCGGAAAGCGTGTGGAACAAAGCTAATATAAAGAAATTTTTCAAATTTCCAAATTTTTGGGAAAGCGCTTTGTGTGGAAAACAGTTGGTATACCAAAAGACAGATGGAAAGGCACATATCTTCGCCATTTTTGCAAGTCATTGTTGATTCTGGCTGCTGTGCCAGGCGGCTAAATCTTCCCGCATTACCCGATTATCACCAACGAATGTCGTGGCATTATCGCTGTATAAGTCTCGGCTCTGGCCGCGTCTGCTAACAAAACGCGTGAAAGCATCAATAAAAGCCATGGAGGACAAGTCATCCACCAACTCGATATGCACAGCTTTAGTTGCCATGCAGACGAAAATTTCCAGATAGGTCTTCACGGTAGTCCGACTTCGTTTGGTGCCAATGAAAGGCCCACAGTAGTCCCCGCCTGACGCCAGGAATGGTCGTGCTACGTTGACTCGTTGTCGTGGTAATGAGGCCATCTGTTGCGTTATAGTAGCTCCACGGTTCCTTTGGCAAATCACACACCTATGGATGAAGCTACGTACCGCTTGCCTGCCATTTGTAATCCAATAACGATACCGCAGAGTCTGTAGCATTAACTGCACACCACCGTGAAGTGTGTCGATGTGAACTTGGTGTATCAGCAGCCTAACCAAATCGCAGACCTTCGGAAGTATAGTCGGGTGGCGATGTTCTTCTAGCAACGCGGAGTTAGTAATGCGTCCACCTACCCTTATGATGCCATGGTCATCCAAGTATGGGTTAAATGGTATCAGTGGGCTGGAATTTGGTAAAGTTGTTTCTACTCGTAAATAATATAAGTCTCGAGGAACGCGGACGCTTGATCAATACGAATGAGCAATTCAAGCGCGCCATCTTTCTCTGCAGTTGTTACAATACTCTGCCGGAGAAGGCGTTGTCTTGGTAACCAGCGGAGGATTATAGCTGTACTTCGGAGGAGTCGTTTTATGGAACTATACCGTTGTGTTAATGGAATCTGGCGCCCATCGATGAGTCGGGTGGTAAGCTGATATTGAATAGAGGATGTGAACGTGAAAATTCTGGCCTTCTCCTCACTGTTCGCAGCAGCGCGTTCATCAGCCTGTAACTCGGGCGCCGAATCAAAAGGTGTTTGCTTCTGCCGCAGCCAATCCGGGCCTGTCCACCATAGATTGTGGCTCAACAGCTCTGATGGAGCTTTACCACGACTGGCACAATCCGCTGGATTCTGAGCCGAACGTACATAGTGCCAGCAATTCGTGGAAGTCAGTTGTTGTATTTGGCGGACCCTGATGGCGACATTGGGTTTCAACAAAATTGGCTGTTTGCGTAGCCAAGACAGGACTACACTGGAGTCTGACAACAAATACACAGAACCCTCCTCCAAACTTAGTGCTCTGCGAACCGTACCAATCGTTTTAGCCAACAGAAGTGCTCCACTCAGTTCCAGTCTAGGGATTGTGGTGCCCTTAAGCGGCGCAACCTTTGTACGCTCTGCCACCGATTTCAATCGTATGTGCGTAAACCACCGCAGCGTATGCCTTCTGACTGGCGTCGCAAAATCCATAAAGAGTAGTCCGATTAGTTGTATTCATACCCAGCCATCGAGGTACGCGAACTTTATTGAGGGTACACAAATCACCGCGGAATTTTGACCAGACCTGGCACAGATCATGCGGTAGTTGAGTATCTCAACATACACCCTGAGGCCCAAAGACTCTGTATAAATACCTTGCCCGATATAACGACCGGCGCCAAAAATCCAGTGGGATCATACAGCTGGGCTACTTCACTAAGAACTCGCCGCTTCGTCAAAAGTCCATCAGAGTGCTTAAGAGATACCTTGAACAACAGCTCGTCCCTTGTGGGATCCCAGCGCAGGCCTAGCACTGTAGCTATGGGGGTATCAATGGTGCGTTCAGTTACTGAGGCGGATTCACCAATTTGTTCGAGTACGGCGGCTCTGTTTGAGTTCCACTTTCGAAGCTTGAAACAACCTGCCGATAAAATCGTCGACACGTTATTCACCAAAGTAACCGCCTCGCTAACCGCAGTACAGCTTGTGAGAAAATTATCGACGTAAAAGGAGGAAAGAATGGCACTGCGCGTCGAATCGACCTGATTATGATCACTCACCAAGCTGTAGTTATCGACTGCGCACTGACGCAATGATCGCACCGCATTTTCGGTGCTGCACGCCATGCCATATGTCACCGTTTTCAGCTGATATATGGTAACTTCCTCGGTGGGTGATTCGCGCCATAAGATCCGTTGAAGATCTCTATCTTCCGGTGCCACTAACACCTGGCGAAACATCTTTTCAACGTCAGCCATGAGAGCAATTGCGTAACGTCGAAATCTGAAAATAATATCCATCAGCGAGTCTTGAATAGTTGGACCCACCAGCTGTACATCATTAAGCGAAACACCGGTTGACGTTGGCGCTGAGGCATTAAAAACGACGCGCAACTTCTCCATCACGGCGTGATGCGGGATATAATATGCACGAGGAGAATCATGGGCGATACCTAAGGCTTCTATATGCCCTAAGTCGATGTACTCCCTCATAAACCCCATATATTGTGTACGCACTTGTATGTCGGAGGCAAGCCGGCGCTCCAAGCGATAAAATTGTTGTAAAGCACTGTAGTAAGAGTCGCCTAGTTGTGTAGCGTTAGGTCGTATTGGTAAGCGCACCATGTAACGCCCTTCTGGTGTTCGAGAGTGAGTCATTGAAAATATGTGCTCACATTCGTCATCAGCCATACGGTCGACATCAGGTCCCCCTTCGAGCTACCAAAAGCTGCTTACAATCTCGTCCAACCGAGACTCTTCCAAAATATAGAAGGTCAATGCTTCCTGGGGTACCAAACTGTGGGTCTGCCATTTGCAGCCCAACCAAGTGTTCATACCGATTCACATCAATCTGCGCTGTTGGTAGCACTGAAGTAATTGATGTGATGACCAACGTATGAACTGCCAAAGAAAATTCTGAATGGGTTGAATTGAGCGTTATTGCCACAGCGCCCTTTGTACGTGTACATGACAATGCACCAATGCC
The DNA here is from genome assembly GCF_013731165.1 of Rhagoletis pomonella. NCBI lineage: Eukaryota > Metazoa > Arthropoda > Insecta > Diptera > Tephritidae > Rhagoletis > Rhagoletis pomonella. Next base: position 111,845,070 of record NW_023458555.1, read on the forward strand.
CTCGACTGCAACTTCATAACTGCTTCTGCGTAGATTCAGAGCATAAGTAAATCGCTCAGTAATAAAACTTACTTGTGGTCCAGGGTCGCACAAAATCCTAGCCAGTCGTTCCTCCACATTGTCGCTAGAAACATATGCACATGCTGTTGCGAGTAGTATTGTCTGGTCAACCTGAGCATGGCATCCAATCACAGAGTCAGATAGTCATAACGAAGGTTAAGCCGGTGCTACTGGTACACCCGGCTGCGATGAGGTTCTGGTAGTAGCTGCCACGATCCTTGTTGAGGGCGCGACCGGCTGTTTTTCGCGACAGAACATGGTGTTGTGTTTGCGGCCGCATTGGCGACATCCTCCAGAGGAGCACTCTTAGATGCATGCCTCGACCTCAAACAGTTGAAGCATAGGCCCGATTTTCTAAGAGCCTCAAAACGCTTCTCCGGTGGTAAATCCAATAAAGTTGGGCAGCGCATGACCCTATGTACCCCGCGACAATAATGACACTTCCCTTCCTCTGTTGAAAGGTTGCATTTCACAGTGCGCGCGGTTGGTGACCGCTGTGGTTGACGACCGGACACTGTATATGTACCATCGCCGATCCGAACAAGCTCGGTCGACAGACTCTGAGCTCTCTGCTCCAAGAATTTCAATAGATCTGACAAAGTAGACAACTCCGTTGGGGAACAGTGCATGTACCACTCGCGTTTTGTTAAGGGAGGTAGCTTTGATACGACGATAGGTACCGTAAGTGCACGCGCGCAAAGAACCGCTAACCATCCACAATATTCAGCAAAGACTTCGCCGACTCATCTGCTGCCAACGAAAGGTTAAGGAAGCGCGCCACATGGATTTGCGCCGTCAAAGGTTGGAATATTTAATCGCTCCAGCTTTAACTCCATCAGTGAATCTACATTGGGCTTGCTGGGAACCTCGGACGAATCTCCAGCATTCGCACCCCAACGCATAAGACTGGCACATAATTCGTTGTACATGTCCTCCGTCGAATCCCACCATGCGGCATGTACATCCCATTCCTCTTCCTTGGC
>NW_023458555.1:111846122-111846551 GCF_013731165.1 Rhagoletis pomonella
TTTCCTTGATATCGAGGGAGCGTTTGACAATACGTCTCACTCGGGGGTGCATATGGCTCTGGAGAGAAGAAAGGTAAAGCTGGTGATCTGCAACTGGGTGGATAAACTGCTGCACACGAGAATCGCTGTAACCGAAGTAGGGGACAGCGCGGTACAAATACAAACGAAAAAGGGCTGTCTACAGGGGGGTGCTATCCCCCCTTCTATGGAGCCTAGTAGTGGATGAACTCCTTCAGCTTCTCTCTGATAATGGTATCCGCTGCCAAGGCTATGCGGATGATATAGTAATCATTGCCAGAGGGAAGTTTGAGAGCACCCTCTGCGACATCGTTCAAAGAGGCCTAAGATTAACAAGGGAATGGTGTGCCAAGTTAGGGCTGAGTATAAACCCAGCCAAAACCGCCATCGTTCCATTCACTAGGAAGAGGG
>NW_023458555.1:111846651-111848849 GCF_013731165.1 Rhagoletis pomonella
ATATAACCATCATATAGGGAAAATTTTTTGACATAACTCGAGAACCATTAGTCCGATTTTGCTCAAACAAATTTAAAAAAAATTAAAAATTACAATTTCTTTAACTCTTTATATATAATGTTTTTCTATATAATCAACAGTTTTAAAAAAATTTAATATTTTAGGCAAAAAATATTTTTTTTCTTCATACATTTATTTTTACCGGCAAAACTGTTGATTATATAGAAAAACGTTATATGAACAGATTAAAGGAATTGTAATTTTTAATTTTTTTTTTAAATTTGCTTGAGCAAAATCGGACTAGTGGTTCTCGAGTTATGTCAAAAAAAGACCACCAAAGGTGACAATTTCCCCTATATGATAGTTATATATATATCTCGATTCCTAGACGTGACCCTGCGAAACGCCGTGACAGGTATAACTTGTTTTTGACCGATATAACATTTCCCGTTGGTTTCATCCCATCCCGATTTTGACTGCCGCATAGTGTAATGAAAGGTTACATAATTATTGACATAAAAAATGTGGCGCTTCAGCCACATTTCTATCCAAAGACACTTATAAAACCAATTTGTGTATTAAAGTTCAAAATAGTGTACTTGGAGAGTTAGACATTGCTAACTTCTTTATGAATTGAGCAATTTATACAAAACCCTCAGTAAATCAGAAAGACTTCTGGAAATTGGAAGTTAGTGCTAGTAATAGTTATGCTGTAACATTAAAGAAAATTAGAAACGAAACGTAATGGATTTTTTTTCATAGCTTAGTATCTAACATCTACCAAATTTTCTACCTCGTTTTTTAAGGCAGAGGCGTGTGTTATCTACTGAAGTCTGGAATGGTATGGATAAATACTGAACAGGAATCCAACTTCAAAAAGAGGAACAGCAGTTAATCTACGCAGAAAAATATATATGTATAAGAATATAACTTCAAAAACAAAGCATTTTTTCTTATCTAGCAAAATACGAAATTGTTAGACTGAATAGTATTTATCGGTGACAGTTAATAAGGTCAATGGAAATAAGGTCAATTGACTTTATTTCCCACCCTGGTGCGAAATAAAGTCAATTGACATTATTACCTTTTCAAAAGCGAAATAAAGTCAACAAAAATTTGGAAATAAAGTCATTGACGCTATTTCCTCATTCAAATGGAAATAGCGTCAACAATGCTTAAAGTATGTCGATTCATAGAAAAAAATGTTATTCTTACAATAAACATTGCCCCGTAAGTGTTGTTTTTTAATAGATGAATGATGATGATTGCCAAATCCTCAGTGTAGTGATATTAGTCCACACACAATCATGAACTACCACCATTTGATTTTATTAAAAAAAATTTAATTACGAATATGTAAAAACACGATGCGAAAAACTAAACGCCTGCGCACAGCTGGAATACGAGAAATATTTGAAGAAAGAGTGTAGAAATGTTCCATAACTTGCAAAACATGCTTCGTTTCCACAAAAATAAAGTGAACACTATTAAATTGAAGAAACAGTCCATGTCCAAAAACCCCGGAGGCTCACTGAAATAATTCTGTGCTTTAAATTAGCATATTTTGAACGAATTCGGAATGTCAAAGGTGGAAAAGAAACCAACTTTTCTATAAGGAAACAATTATAGAAAAAGAATTTTCTTACACTGCATTCATGTCTCCGCCAGCAATTTGTGCCGACATCATTTAAAAGCAGCTAAGGAGAACGACGACACTATTTATTAGATGGCACATTCAACGAGCCAATGTGCCAAAATGCGGGTATAAACAATTATTGCTTATTTAATATCGGAACCGAGATCATATAAGTTAATTGATTAGTTTTCACGGACCTTTGAAACACAAATTATATGCTTTTTTACTGTTGTTGCCCCAAAACACAGCAGAATCAGGGCTGCCAACTATCCTTAGTTATGAGGTGCCATATTAAGGATAAAAAATTGCCAAAATGTGCCAAATAGAAAAATAAAAGTGCCAAAAAAAGTGTCATTCCTTTTAATCATTCACATTTAGCAATAAAATAAAGCTAGATTTTCCAAACAAAAGTGCAATGATAAAATAAGATAAACCAGTTGAATAGCCTTAATAAATTAGAAAATTTTAGTTGAGAAAAAGAAGTGCACGCAAAGGATTTCACAAAAATGTATTGTATTGTTATTTTTTTTACAAAAGTGCCATTTTGGCACTTTGTGCCAAA
>NW_023458555.1:111848949-111850397 GCF_013731165.1 Rhagoletis pomonella
ATATAACCATCATATAGGGAAAATTTTTTGACATAACTCGAGAACCACTAGTCCGATTTTGCTCAAACAAATTAAAAAAAAATTAAAAATTACAATTCCTTTAATCTATTCATATAACGTTTTTCTATATAATCAACAGTTTTAAAAAAATTTAATATTTTAGGCAAAAAATATATTTTTTCTTCATACATTTATTTTTACCGGCAAAACTGTTGATTATATAGAAAAACGTTATATGAACAGATTAAAGGAATTGTAATTTTTAATTTTTTTAAATTTGTTTGAGCAAAATCGGACTAGTGGTTCTCGAGTTATGTCAAAAAAAGACCACCAAAGGTGACAATTTCCCCTATATGATAGTTATATATATATCTCGATTCCTAGACGTGACCCTGCGAAACGCCGTGACAGGTATAACTTGTTTTTGACCGATATAACATTTCCCGTTGGTTTCATCCCATCCCGATTTTGACTGCCGCATAGTGTAATGAAAGGTTACATAATTATTGACATAAAAAATGTGGCGCTTCAGCTACATTTCTATCCAAAGACACTTATAAAACCAATTTGTGTATTAAAGTTCAAAATAGTGTACTTGGAGAGTTAGACATTGCTAACTTCTTTATGAATTGAGCAAATTTATACAAAACCCTCAGTAAATCAGAAAGACTTCTGGAAATTGGAAGTTAGTGCTAGTAATAGTTATGCTGTAACATTAAAGAAAATTAAAAACGCAACGTAATGGATTTTTTTTTTTCATAGCTTAGTATCTAACATCTACCAAATTTTCTACCTCGTTTTTTAAGGCAGAGGCGTGTGTTATCTACTGAAGTCTGGAATGGTATGGATAAATACTGAACAGGAATCCAACTTCAAAAAGAGGAACAGCAGTTAATCTACGCAGAAAAAATATATATGTATAAGAATATAACTTCAAAAACAAAGCATTTTTTCTTATCTAGCAAAATACGAAATTGTTAGACTGAATAGTATTTATCGGTGACAGTTAATAAGGTCAATGGAAATAAGGTCAATTGACTTTATTTCCCACCCTAGTGCGAAATAAAGTCAATTGACATTATTACCTTTTCAAAAGCGAAATAAAGTCAACAAAAATTTGGAAATAAAGTCATTGACGCTATTTCCTCATTCAAATGGAAATAGCGTCAACAATGCTTAAAGTATGTCGATTCATAGAAAAAAATGTTATTCTTACAATAAACATTGCCCCGTAAGTGTTGTTTTTTAATAGATGAATGATGATGATTGCCAAATCCTCAGTGTAGTGATATTAGTCCACACACAATCATGAACTACCACCATTTGATTTTATTAAAAAAAATTTAATTACGAATATGTAAAAACACGATGCGAAAAACTAAACGCCTGCGCACAGCTGGAATACGAGAAATATTTGAAGAAAGAGTGTAGAAATGTTCCATAACTTG
>NW_023458555.1:111850497-111853591 GCF_013731165.1 Rhagoletis pomonella
AACACTATTAAATTGAAGAAACAGTCCATGTCCAAAAACCCCGGAGGCTCACTGAAATAATTCTGTGCTTTAAATTAGCATATTTTGAACGAATTCGGAATGTCAAAGGTGGAAAAGAAACCAACTTTTCTATAAGGAAACAATTATAGAAAAAGAATTTTCTTACACTGCATTCATGTCTCCGCCAGCAATTTGTGACGACATCATTTAAAAGCAGCTGAGGAGAACGACGACACTATTTATTAGATGGCGCATTCAACGAGCCAATGTGCCAAAATGCGGGTATAAACAATTATTGCTTATTTAATATCGGAACCGAGATCATATACGTTAATTGATTGGTTTTCACGCACCTTTGAAACACAAATTATATGCTTTTTTACTGTTGTTGCCCCAAAACACAGCAGAAATCTTCCAATCAGGGCTGCCAACTATCCTTAGTTATGAGGTGCCATATTAAGGATAAAAAATTGCCAAAATGTGCCAAATAGAAAAATAAAAGTGCCAAAAAAAGTGTCATTCCTTTTAATCATTCACATTTAGCAATAAAATAAAGCTAGATTTTCCAAACAAAAGTGCAATGATAAAATAAGATAAACCAGTTGAATAGCCTTAATAAATTAGAAAATTTTAGTTGAGAAAAAGAAGTGCACGCAAAGGATTTCACAAAAATGTATTGTATTGTTATTTTTTTTACAAAAGTGCCATTTTGGCACTTTGTGCCAAATTGAAAAATTAAGTGCCATTTGAAGTAAAATAGGGACAAATGGCACGGTTTGAGCCAAGTTGGCATCCCTGCTTCTAATAACTTACAAATATAAAAATGTGAAATATCGAGGGCTTGAATTCATTAACCATCTATTTATCTGCAATTTGCACCAAAACTTATTAGTGATTTTAGAAACCATCTGGGACTTATTACCTGTCGTTATATAAGGTAGTATTAATATCACCGATGATAGTTAAAGCTTAGGTGGATTTTTATATCAGAATCTCATCTTTGTGAAAAGTGTGCAGATAGAGGGTATTTTATTGAATATAAGCCCTCGATGTTTAAAATATATAAAAAATTGTATTTCAACGTATACAAAAATTAAATCTACCTGCGTTATAGCACGTCGGGAGACGAGGAAGGGGGGCCGGGGCCGCGGCGTAGCGAAGCAAATTTAATGTTTGAAAGAGAAATAATGTCAATGGATTTTATTACGTTTTTAAAAAGGTAATAATGTCAATTGACTTTATTTCGCACCAGGGTGGGAAATAAAGTTAATTGACCTTATTTCCGTTGATCTTATTACCTGTCACCTATTTATGATCTTTATGAAGACGAACCCTACTTTGAAAAGAGAATGCGCGGTTTCTCTAAGAATTAAAATTTATAGAAGTGTATGGATTTGCTTGTTGCTCATTCTGAATGAAGAAAACTTATAGAGATCTAAATGCTTAAATTTGTAGAGGAACTGTACTAATCATGAAATGGAAAAGAAAACAGGATAAAAAAGTGTCCTATAAAAATGGGTCTACACGCAGAGCTCTTTTAAATGTATGTTCTTTATAAGGAGCACTATAAAACCCTTATAACAGCACAGTCTACGAGTAGTCTAACAAAACCTTTATAAATCCCATTGCTCTTCACGCATATTTAGACAAGAAATATATAACGGTAAGAATGGCTAATGTATGTATGAAAAATCACACATTGGCTACGCCTCTAGACATTTAGGGTCTCACCTTTAAGCTGTCGCTAAAGTTTTTTTTTCACGTCTTAACGTGAGAGCTACACATTGAAAAATATTTCAATAAAAAATCTTAATTAATTACCATAGAACAAACATTGGGTCAGGTATGTATTTACATGAATTTCTTTAGTATTAAGTTATAAAAAAAGTATAAATAGAGGTGGTAACCTTCATTCGTTAATTCTGTTTAAAACATCGTATATACTTACAAGTATGGAATCCTATGCCCCTTTTTGTCTACATATTCTCTTACTAACAGCGGACGTGCCTGCCAAACAGCGGACGTACCTGCCAAACTGAAAAGCATGATGATGGCAGTGTTTGACAGGCACGTTCGACGATGCGAACGGCAATGGAAGGTAAGAAATGGAAGATGGATGACATGAGAATGAAAGAATTATGAAATAGCAGAATGTCGAACCAAAACGAATGACGTCAAAATGAAGGAAATGCAAAATAGCGAAATGTCGAAACAGAAGAAATAGATGACAGGCACGTGTTCAAAGGTTTCGTGCAACAAAGAGTTGTGTTGCGCCATTCAATATTAAAAAAACTTTAATGTGGTTGAATACGCTTTCTCCTTAAGTTTAAAAAACTACATATTTCGCCAGCCAAAAAGTGTATAAATAAATATATAGCATATTGCTATAAGATTTATTTATAAAAACGGTATATGCTTATGGCCTTATTCATAAAAAATAAAATAGATTTAAAGAGCTCTATACAGTAACATTAAAAAAAATAATCGATTTGTTTACTTTTTAAGAATTTTGGTATAACATTTAACTTAACTTTTTTGTACCCATCTCTTTTCTGTTTATTATTCTCAAATTTTTCTTTTCCTTAATAATCATTTGACTGAGTTTCAATTACACCCGGTAAAAATCATGATAAAAACATTAGAAGGTAAAAACATTCTCTCAATTCGACGGCCATGATTTTTTTGACGTTTGCAAACATTTTAAAACCATATAAAATTGAAAATAAAAAAACGAAATTGTTCACAATTGTTTTTGTTTGAGATTAAAAATGAGAATGTGTGTCAGACTGTCTCTCAATGATTTTACCTTGTATTGTTTTTATCATGGTAAAAATCAAAATATTTTATAATAAATTTGTTGATCGTTTTACAACGGCATTTAAAGCTTTTTTTGAAAAGATTTCCTCCTTCGCACACTTCTCTCATGCTTTTTTATCGTAGTTATTATTCTGTTGACATCTAAATTGCCATACATTTTATGTCGTTGCCAATACATCGATTTCCGGCGTTTCCTCTGTGAACTTTTATAACTACATTCATAAAAATATTACTAATTTTGGTTTATAATTTTTTTCATCTTGCTATTGCTGAATAT
>NW_023458555.1:111853691-111858405 GCF_013731165.1 Rhagoletis pomonella
GTATTTCAACGTATACAAAAATTAAATCTACCTGCGTTATAGCACGTGGGGTGATGAGGAAGGGGGGCCGGGGCCGCGGCGTAGCGAAGCAAATTTAATGTTTGAAAGAGAAATAATGTCAATGGATTTTATTTCGTTTTTAAAAAGGTAATAATGTCAATTGACTTTATTTCGCACCAGGGTGGGAAATAAAGACAATTGACCTTATTTCCGTTGATCTTATTACCTGTCACCTATTTATGATCTTTATGAAGACGAACCCTACTTTGAAAAGAGAATGCGCGGTTTCTCTAAGAATTAAAATTTATAGAAGTGTATGGATTTGCTTGTTGCTCATTCTGAATGAAGAAAACTTATAGAGATCTAAATGCTTAAATTTGTAGAGGAACTGTACTAATCATGAAATGGAAAAGAAAACAGGATAAAAAAGTGTCCTATAAAAATGTGTCTACACGCAGAGCTCTTTTAAATGTATGTTCTTTATAAGGAGCACTATAAAACCCTTATAACAGCACAGTCTACGAGTAGTCTAACAAAACCTTTATAAATCCCATTGCTCATCACACATATTTAGACAAGAAATATATAACGGTAAGAATGGCTCATGTATGTATGAAAAATCACACATTGGCTACGCCTCTAGACATTTAGGGTCTCACCTTTAAGCTGTCGCTAAAGTTTTTTTTTCACGTCTTAACGTGAGAGCTACACATTGAAAAATATTTCAATAAAAAATCTTAATTAATTACCATAGAACAAACATTGGGTCAGGTATGTATTTACATGAATTTCTTTAGTATTAAGTTATAAAAAAAGTATAAATAGAGGTGGTAACCTTCATTCGTTAATTCTGTTTAAAACATCGTATATACTTACAAGTATGGAATCCTATGCCCCTTTTTGTCTACATATTCTCTTACTAACAGCGGACGTGCCTGCCAAACAGCGGACGTACCTGCCAAACTGGAAAGCATGATGATGGCAGTGTTTGACAGGCACGTTCGACGATGCGAACGGCAATGGAAGGTAAGAAATGGAAGATGGATGACATGAGAATGAAAGAATTATGAAATAGCAGAATGTCGAACCAAAACGAATGACGTCAAAATGAAGGAAATGCAAAATAGCGAAATGTCGAAACAGAAGAAATAGATGACAGGCACGTGTTCAAAGGTTTCGTGCAACAAAGAGTTGTGTTGCGCCATTCAATATTAAAAAAACTTTAATGTGGTTGAATACGCTTTCTCCTTAAGTTTAAAAAACTACATATTTCGCCAGCCAAAAAGTGTATAAATAAATATATAGCATATTGCTATAAGATTTATTTATAAAAACGGTATATGCTTATGGCCTTATTCATAAAAAATAAAATAGATTTAAAGAGCTCTATACAGTAACATTAAAAAAAATAATCGATTTGTTTACTTTTTAAGAATTTTGGTATAACATTTAACTTAACTTTTTTGTACCCATCTCTTTTCTGTTTATTATTCTCAAATTTTTCTTTTCCTTAATAATCATTTGACTGAGTTTCAATTACACCCGGTAAAAATCATGATAAAAACATTAGAAGGTAAAAACATTCTCTCAATTCGACGGCCATGATTTTTTTGACGTTTGCAAACATTTTAAAACCATATAAAATTGTAAATAAAAAAACGAAATTGTTCACAATTGTTTTTGTTTGAGATTAAAAATGAGAATGTGTGTCAGACTGTCTCTCAATGATTTTACCTTGTATTGTTTTTATCATGGTAAAAATCAAAATATTTTATAATAAATTTGTTGATCGTTTTACAACGGCATTTAAAGCTTTTTTTGAAAAGATTTCCTCCTTCGCACACTTCTCTCATGCTTTTTTATCGTAGTTATTATTCTGTTGACATCTAAATTGCCATACATTTTATGTCGTTGCCAATACATCGATTTCCGGCGTTTCCTCTGTGAACTTTTATAACTACATTCATAAAAATATTACTAATTTTGGTTTATAATTTTTTTCATCTTGCTATTGCTGAATATTAAAAAGGAATTAATAAATAATAAAAAGACAGTTACAATTTTAGTGAATGGTTCTTGCAAATAATAATATTTTGTGGTTGAAATGACTTGATCGCCGGCAGGAACTAATCAACTTTTTTGACAAAACCAAAGCAGACGGGAAGGAAAAATAGTTGTTCATTAACGATTTGTCCGAAATATCGTTCTTGAACCCGCTACTGCTCACTAAATTTGTAAAAATCAAATTTTCTTCACTTAATTGTTATATTTTTCTTCATTGGGGTAAATTTCCCAATCATCACAGCAGCTGGCTGTCAAACCGAAACCAAAAAAGATACCAGAACATTCAAGGCGCAATCTTCTTTTCTTTGATTATTGTACTGCTACTTTGAATTTTCAATTTTGACAATTCTGATCTAAAATTAAACGAAACCTCAGAAACTTTAAATGCACTGCAATTCACTAATACCTACTTCCACAAAAATCACCTTTTTCATATTTTCCTTGTTAAAAGTTATTTTAAATCATATATTTTTATCGCCCTATTCATAAAAAATAAAAATTTTAAAAAGCTTTTTAAATTGCCGTTTGCAAACATTTTTCAATTTATAAACCTTTTTTAAGCCTATTTTAGTTTTTGTGAATAAGGCTATTAGAATTTAGCACAATTAAAACACGTTCCCTATCGGAAAATTTATTAAGAAAATTGGCTGTTCTCACATTTTCTTTCAACATCCAAATCGACTTTGTTTACTTTTTGTACAGATATGTCATCGCCGCCAGGACGGCGCAATCTTGTATTCTATCTTTCTTGTCAAATATGCATTATACCTAACTGTCATACTACTATTAATGGTAACCATATTCATTAAAATCGTTTCGATTCGTAATAAAAGTAGTTTACATACTTCTAGTCTAAATATATTTTTTAATATAAACTAGCTTTTTTAATTCTAAAATAAATCAACAATCTCAAGATTTATAAAAAATTTGTCTTCAAAAAATACGTTCCAAAGCATCCCGGTTGATATCATAATTAAAATGCAAATTAGAATAGAAATTTTGATGCAAACGATTTTCCGCGGTATTCATCATGCAAATTTATCACCTTACTTGTCCGTATGTCGCTCTGGAAAGAAATATATTTTAATTTATATGTTTTTTTAAAAATAAATGCAAATTTACCTATTTTTTCCAACGGCAGGCACGAATATGGTATTCAAAACAGAAATAATGACAACGCATTTTACACACATTGTTGAATTTTTGCGCAAAACGATAAGTTTCACAAATATTTTAAATTATTGCCTGGAACATACACATTTATCGTTATTATTGGAAATGCAAGACTTGGCATGCATTTTTAATTTCTTATTTAATCAATTCAAATGAATAAACACACATTTTTCTAAATTATTTCTCAATTTACATTTTAAAGTTTTTTCTGAAACTTGAATGTAACTCTGTGCGGAGAATGAAAGAATTGAAAATCAGGTGATCTCGGCTGTTTTCAAATGTAAACAAACAAAATGGCGCTTTCCATACTTGTAAGCTTATACAATGGTTTAAAAGCTATTTCAGTCCTCTTTCATGTGATACCAAATTTGTTTAATTTGGATAAGTGGTTTCTTTATTACCAGATAGGGCGTTTATTTCGGAATACAAAATATTAGGCCAAGTTCAACTCGGAAAAAATAACTGTTATTTTCGGTCCCTGGAATATTGTACAAGTGCAGGGACGTATATCAAACCAGTCACAGAAGAAAGCATTAAAAAGTAGTTACAAAAACTAAAATCGAAAAACGCTGATGACGTGACAAATTCCGAAACAACCAAAAGAATGAGAATGAAGAATTCTTTCGAAAAAAACGGTGTTTAAACAACGATTGTGCCATGATGCTAGATTGTGAAGGAGGATACATCTGACATTTGCAGCCCTGATGAAATTCTCAACAGTAATTATTGCACCGCAATAAAAATAAATAAATATAACTGAAAGTCCTCTCAACTGGTGCAGTGTCAATCGAAAAGAATTTACAATTTTGCCATCTGTGTACCATTGCAGTGTACTATCCTGAAGGAGTCTCTCAAAGGAGAAGCCACTCCAGGTTGCCTTACTGCGTAACTCAACTTTAAACCTCTTTTCAAACCTAATGGTTCTACATATGTCATCCCTCGGAAGCATGGCTAGCGGGAGCGAGGACCCTAGCTTCGCCATGTTCCCAGAGGAAACGACCTTACCTCTTCCATACCCCCCTGTAGTGAAATTGAGAGTTCTTTTGGCAGCCAGTTCTATAGTTATGTACAGGGGCTCGAGTTCAAGGACCACTTCCAGCGCTGTCGTCGGACATGTGCGCATCGCTCCCGTTATGCATACACATACCAGTCGTTGTAGCTTGGTGAGCGATTGTCTCACCGTAGCCAGAGTGGTTCTTGAAACCCAGGCCACTGCCCCATATGCCATCTCAGGATCCTGGGGCTGCAACCCCAGGATTTTCCCGACAGACGCTTACACACCATTAATGCTTTCGTAGCCTTGGATGTCGTCTCATCCACGTGTTTCTTCCATAGAAGTTTGGTGTCCAGGATTAGTCCTAGGTAGTTCACTTCGCTGGTGACATTGGCCACGACCCCACCCAAGGTAATGTCCCTCATGCCCGGTAGGGCCCTCTTCCTAGTGAATGGAACGATGGCGGTTTTGGCTGGGTTTATA
>NW_023458555.1:111858505-111861693 GCF_013731165.1 Rhagoletis pomonella
CTTGATCGCCGGCAGGAACTAATCAACTTTTTTGACAAAACCAAAGCAAACGGGAAGGAAATAATATATATAATATTAGGAAAATAGTGGTTCATTAACGATTTGTCCGAAATATCGTTCTTGAAACGCGCTACTGCTCACTAAATTTGTAAAAATCAAATTTTTTCACTTAATTGTTATATTTTTCTTCATTGTGGTAAATTTCCACATCATCACAGCAGCTGGCTGTCAAACCGAAACCAAAAAAGATACCAGAACATTCAAGGCGCAATCTTCTTTTCTATGATTATTGTACTGCTAATTTGAATTTCTCAATTTTGACAATTCTGGTCTAAAAGTAAACGAAACCTCAGAAACTTTAAGTGCACTGCAATTCACTAATACCTACTTCCACAAAAATCACCTTTTTTCATATTTTCCTTGTTAAAAGTTATTTTAAATCATATATTTTTATCGCCTTATTCATAAAAGATTCAAATTTTCAAAAGCTTTTTAAATTGCCGTTTGCAAATATTTTTCCATTTATAAACCTTTTTTAAAGCTACTTTAGTTTTTGTGAATAAGGCTATTAATTAAGAAAATTGGCTGTTCTCACATTTTCTTTCAACATCCAAATCGACTTTGTTTACTTTTAGTACAGATATGTCATCGCCGCCAGGACGGCGCAATCTTGTATTCTATCTTTCTTGTCAAATATGCATTATATCTAACTGTCATACTACTATTAATGGTAACCATATTCATTAAAATCGTTTCAATTCGTAGTAAAAGTAGTTTACATACTTCTAGTCTAAATGTATTTTTATTACAACGCTTTTATCAACTTGCAATGTTGTGCGTCTAGAAACTTTCAATGTTGTGGATCCAGAAACTTTCAATGTTGTGTGTCCGACACCAAAGCAAAGCTTTGAAAAGTTCCTATAAAAAAGCATAGTGCATAGGGCGACAGCTGTAGTGAATAGGGCGAGGTAGATGACATCTAGATGTCGCCCTATGTACTACGTTTGCTACAGCGGAAATAGACGACACGCCATTTCTTTAAATAAAATTAATTGGTGCTCGTTTGTATGTACATACATATGTAAATGCATGTGTGTGCACCTTTCTATTAATATCGTTGAATTATTTTAATATCTATTGCAAAATTTTATTCAGACAGGACTAAAAAGTAGAAAATAAATAATATAAAAAAAAATTTTTAATATACAACGCTTTTATAAATGGACTAAAAAGTAGAAAATAATATTTCTCAGTCCCATAGAATTTGTTTTGATAACTTTTGATTTTGAAATTTTAGCAAAAGTCATTATAAACAATCTATGAAATTGAAAATGAAAAGCGTGGGGCGCATGTGTATTAAAAAGTTTTTTTTTATATTATTTATTTAATATAAACTAGCTTTTTAATTCTAAAATAAATCAACAATCTCAAGATTTATAAAAAATTTGTCTTCAAACAATACGTTCCAAAGCATCCCTGTTGATATCATAATTCAAACGCAAATTGGAATAGAAATTTTGATGCAAACGATTTTCCGCGTTATTCATCATACAAATTTATCACCTTACTTGTCCGTATGTCGCTCTGGAAAGAAATTTATTTTAATTATATGTTTTCCTAAAAATAATTGCAAATTTACCTATTTTTTCCAACGGCAGGCACGAATATGGTATTCAAAACAGAAATAATGACAACGAATTTTACACACATTGTTGTATTTTAGCGCAAAATGATAAGTTTCACAAATATTTTAAATTATTGCCTGGAACATACACATTCATCGTTATTATTGGAAATGCAAGACTTGGCATGCATTTTTAATTTCTTATTTAATCAGTTCAAATGAATAAACACACATTTTTCTAAAATATTTCTCAATTTACATTTTAAAGTTTTTTCTCAAACTTGAATGTAACTGTGCGGAGAATGAGAGAATTGAAAATCAGGTGATCTCGGCTGTTTTCAAATGTAAACAAACAAAATGGCGCTTTCCATACTTGTAAGCTTATACAATGGTTTAAAAGCTATTTCAGTCCTCTTTCATGTGATACCAAATTTGTTTAATTTGGATAAGCGGTTTCTTTATTACCGGATAGGACGTTTATTTCGGAATATAAAATATTAGGCCAAGTTCAACTCGGAAAAAATAACTGTTATTTTCGGTCCCTGGAATATTGTACAAGTGCAGGGACGCATATCTAACCAGTCACAGAAGAAAGCATTAAAAATTAGTTACAAAAACTAAAATTGAAAAACGGTGATGACGTGACAAATTCCGAAACAACCAATAGAATGAGAATGGAGAATTCTTTGGAAAAAAACGGTGTTTAAACAACGATTGTGCCATGAAGCTAGATTGTGAAGATGAAAGTCAGGAGGATACATCCGACATTTGCAGCCCTGATGAAATTCTCAAAAGTAATTATTGCACCGCAATAAAAATAAATAAATATAACTGAAAGTCCTCTCAACTGGTGCAGTGTCAATCGAAAAGAATTTACAATTTTGCCATCTGTGTACCATTGCAGTGTACTATCCTGAAAGAGTCTCTCAAAGGAGAAGCCACTCCAGGTTGCCTTACTGCGTAACTCAACTTTAAACCTCTTTTCAAACCTAATGGTTCTACATATGTCATCCCTCGGAAGCATGGCTAGCGGGAGCGAGGACCCCAGCTTCGCCATGTTCCTAGAGGAAACGACCTTACCTCTTCCATACCCCCCTCTAGTGAAATTGAGCAGAGTTCTTTTGGCAGCCAGTTCTATAGTTATGTACAGGGGCTCGAGTTCAAGGACCACTTCCAGCGCTGTCGTCGGACATGTGCGCATCGCTCCCGTTATGCATACACATACCAGTCGTTGTAGCTTGGTGAGCGATTGTCTCACCGTAGCCAGAGTGGTTCTTGAAACCCAGGCCACGGCCCCATATGTCACTATTAGCTGTACTATCATGGTGTAAAGCCATCTCAGGATTTTCCCGACAGACGCTTACACACCATTAATGCTTTCGTAGCCTTGGATGTGGTCTCATCCACGTGTTCCTTCCATAGAAGTTTGGTGTCCAGGATTAGTCCTAGGTAGTTCACTTCGCTGGCGACATTGGCCACGACCCCACCCAAGGTAATGTCCCTCATGCCCGGTAGGACCCTCTTCCTAGTGAATGGAACGATGGCGGTTTTGGCTGGGTTTATA
>NW_023458555.1:111861793-111868550 GCF_013731165.1 Rhagoletis pomonella
TGAATAAAATAAACAGATGGGGACCAAGGTGGCTGCCTTGAGGTACACCTGACGTCACATGAATTACACGAGATGAACATTTTTTAAAGATAACCCTCTGTTTCCTGCCAATTAAATAAGAAGAAAGCCAGCGCAGCAGGATTGGAGGGAAGCCAATTTTATCAAGTTTGTGTATTAGAGTTGAATGAGATACTTTATCAAAAGCCTTGCTGAAATCAGTGTAAATGACGTCAGTTTGATAATTACTTTTGAAACCATTGTTCACATTTGTAGTGAATTCAAGAAGGCTTGATGCAGTTGATTTACCTTTACAAAAGCCGTGTTGTGATACATCGATAACGGGTGTTATGGAATAAGATAGTTCTTCCGTAACGATTTCTTCAAATAGTTTAGGAATGGCACACAGCTTAGCGATTTCCCTATAATTCGCAATATTCGACCTGCTTCCATTTTTATAAAGCGACTAGATATACGACTCCTTCCACAAAGAGGGGAAAACTCCTTGCTTTATAGAAGTATTGAAAATGTTTGTTAATGGCTTATATAGATAATCAGCACAACTTATTAGGACACAGGAGGGAATACCATCCGGGCCACTTAGAAAATAATTTTTTAAACTACAGTATATTTTGCTTTGCTGCCTCTATGCTTAAGTGCACATTTAAGATACCCCAAAATGCGCATCAAAAGCATTATTTTTAACATTTATAAGGAGACTGCTCCGATAGATGCATTCAACATACCTGCACATTGGCGATACCTGCTTTAAAAATTGTGCGACTAGTATCAATTATCAATGAAAGTATTACGTTTACCTGCACTGGCCCTACAATTACCTAATTTTACAACCTTTTATTTATTTTGCTCATTTCGCAGAACAACGAAAATGGCTATCAATTTATGTAGTTATATAGATAATTAGATAACATTCGGTAAAAATTTCGCTTGCAGTAATTTCTACTTGGTAAGTGCTCCGCCAATATTTGGTTTCATAAGGATTCGGATACCTTCCTCATTGAAGTAGTAAAGAAAATTCGCTTAAGTGCTTTTTCGGTTACGTGCACAAGTTTTTCGTGCAAAGAAGGATGTGCAGCTAAGCAAAATATACTGTATTCAAATGAATGAGAACTTTGTCAGCGGAGATTGAATGAATACGGATGTGGTCAAACTGTGGGAGTGGAAAAGGATAGCTGGAAGTTTTTTCATTTGGCTCGACAGAATAGTTCGATTCAAAATAATTTGCAAACATATCAGCAATCATATCATCATCACTAGAAATAACATCATCTAATTTCAGTGTTGGGGGAAACCCATTTATTTTACGTTTTGAGTTAACAAAATGATAAAATGACTTGGGATTAGAAACGATGTTAATGCGGGTTTTATTAATGTAATTCCCGTAACATTTTCTGTTTAGGGCATTGTATTTATGACGAAAGATGGAGTATGCGGCATAGTGAGAAGACAGGCCTGATTTTTTATAAAGTTTAAATGATTTAGTTTTCTGATTTTTTAAATGCTTTAGCTCTGAGTTAAACCACAACGAGTTACGTGGTCCGGTATTTTCTTTAACAAGAGGAATGAGTTTACTGAATATATTATTCAAGATTTTACTAAAGTGTAAGGCACTGTTCTCAACATCCCTATCGTACTCAGGCCAGATTATTTCAGATATAGCTATTTTAAGCTTGTCGTAGTTAGCGTATTTGAAAGAATATCGCCGACCTTTCGGATTTCTAGTGTCAGGACAATAACATTAATCGTAGGATGGGGCCAAGGACAACTCAAGTGGTGGGTGATAAGGGTCTAGAGGTATAACTAAAGGATCGCCGCGTATTATAGTGCATTTATCAGTATCATCAATAAACGCTAAATCAAAACATTTACCTAAGTTGTTGATAACTGAATTAATCTGATATAGACCAAGATCGGAAAGTTCGTTAAGAAATTGGTTAAGTACATCCCGAGAAGAATTTGGACCAGAATTCCATCCACCGAATCCCAGGAAACACACGCGAGATTGAAATCACCCAACATAACAATCGAATCGGAGGGCTTGACCATGGCAAATAAAGAGAGCAATAATGAAGAATGTTTGAAGTAAACCGAAGGGTTAGAGTTTGGTGGAATATAAATTGCAACAAGAAAAACACTACTTGAGGGGCACCGTATTCTAACACAGAGGAATTCAACATCATCTAAACCTGTGAACACAACTTTTTCAGAGGAAAAGTCGGTCTGAACAGCTATTAAGGGGTGCCCACCTTTTCTATCTAAGCGATCATTTCTAAATATTTCATACTTACTACACAATATTTCACTATTAAACACATTCGGTTTTAGCCAAGTTTCAGTAAAAACCAAAATGTCATTATTTAAATCAAAAAACTTTAAGTACAGCTCAGTTAGTTTAGTATTTAGACCCCTAACATTTTGGTAATAAATATTGAAGAAAAAATTATTTATAAGTTTTTTGATCCTGAGGAGGGAATTTGAAAGTATTTTCATTCCGAGCTCGAGGTTTAAACTCAAACTCACGAACTAAAGCACCATTGGGCCAGAATGAACCATCAACAATGTTTTGAAAATGGTCGGCGGAAATATCAATTTTGAAGGAAGATATGCTTCTTTCGTATGAAAAATTAAATTTTCGAAAAGCTATGTGCCGGGGATTAAGCTTTGATGTTATATAGGACTTAACATCTTCTACCGACGTTTCACTAGAAAAGCGCGAAACTTTGAGATGTAGGTTCAGACACAGTTGTCGTTTTTGCTGCAGCCCTTGTAGTGACACCTGAGGAAGATGCAGCTTGAGATAACTCAACACACGGAGAATTAAAACTTATTAATTCCTTATTCAAGCCGGGAGTAGGCAAAGAATCAATGGGCGGAGTGTCAATGTCTAAAGCAATGGGATTAGGAACAATTCTGTCTCCTCCATGCTTCCGCTTTTTTGAAGCTTGTTTAAGCTTGGGTGATGGAGAGGATGAAGATTCAATGCACTTAAATTCTTTAAATGTATCTTCATAGCGCTTAAACTTTTCGTTTAGAAGTTTTAACTCCTTACCCAACTTCTGGAAGCCACTTCTGGCGCTCCTAAACATTTTAGAAAGCTCAACTTCGGTTGGTCTGCACTTGGGGCAAGACCAACGATCCCCTTTGTTATCGGTTATGATATCGGCCACCCTTCCATTGAGACCAGCACATTTTACGTGAGCTAAGTCATCACACAACCAACACGCAACGCAACGCTCTAAGTCGTTTTTAATGTTACATTTTTCAAAACAGCAGGATGAATACATTGCAGCGCGAAGTATGTAGTAACCATTTCTATGTACAAGAAAAACAAACAGTGTACGCTTTTAGTACGATGGTAGAAGTGATAGCTATTTCGGAAATCACCACATTTCCTCATCAGACTTCTTTCAATAGGATTCGAACCGATTGATTGTGTTGGCATAACAAAAATGAAAATAGTGGAAATAAGCAAATGATAATTTACAAGGCGTACTTAGCACGGTGCATAGGCAACTGGCTGAGTCAGTGGGATCGTCGGTTCGAATCCTACTGAAAGAAGTCTGATGAGGAAATGTGGTGATTTTCGAAATAGCTATCACTTCTACCCTTTTTTCAAATTATTGTTGCTTTTCCACAATAAATTTTCATTTAAAAAATGGCCTCGAGCACATTATAAAAATTGTTGAATATAATAATAATAATAATAACAATAACAATAATAATAATAATAATAATAATAACAGCATAAAATAGCAGGTTTGGTAGCTGGCGAGGCCTAGTCTTCAGTCTACTTTTGTGTGCGGCGGGCGGAAAGGCCTAGTTTCCGCTCCGCGTTGCGGACAGGCTTTTGATCAAGTCGGTAAGGCCGGGTTTCCGATCCTTGTTCCCGAAGACATTATTTTGTATGTGTGGCAGGCGGAAAGCTCTGGTTTCCGCTCCGCGCTATGAACAAGCTGTTGCACATGGTCGGAAAAACGAGTTTCCGATCCATGTTCCCGAAGTCATTACTTTGAATGTGTGGCAGGCGGAAAGCTCGTTTCCGCTCCGCACTGTGGACAAGCTGTTCAGCATGGTCGCAAAGAACGAGTTTCCGATCCATCTTCCCGAAGTCATTACTTTGAGTGTGTGGCAGGCGGAAAGCTCTAGTTTCCGCTCCGCGCTGTGGTCAAGCTGTTGATCATGGTCGGAAAGGCCGAGTTTCCGATCCATGCTCGTACTGTCTTACGTGGTCGCGAAAATATATGAAGCCGATTACAGTTGTACTAAGCAGTCATAGATATTGTGTAATTTATCGTTCCCGGTTAAAGATATTAATTTATTTAGTTACAAAAAAGCGATTCACGTTTACGTTTACCTCATAAACTGAACAGAAATACAGTTCACCAGCTGGACGATAAGGTGCAATGTAAGGGTTTTCATGTTATTTATTCAAAACCTCAAGTAAGGTTTTCTTAATGGTAAAATGTGAGTCGGAGGTGTCAAAACAGTCGTAATGCTTATTAAAGTCCTGGCATAGGCAACGAAAAGTATCATGCATTTCAAAATTTGTTCTACAAATAGTTAACTTAATGGGATTGAATGTCTAGAAGGCCTAGAGAAAAATACAAAACGTGATCTGGTTCAGTAGAAAGGGACTATTGACCATCCCGTTCAAGATCTTAATCATGAACAAAACACCGAGCATCTCTCTACGGCTATGCAGCGTTGGCAAATTTATGAGCTTCAAGCGGCTTTTGTACGATGGGAGATTTAATGTCGAATCCCAAGGCAAATTATTTAATGCGAATAATAAGAATTGTTTCTGTACCGACTCGAGTCCGTAAGAGTGCGTTTGATATCCAGGGTTCCATACGACGGACCCGTATTCTAAGATCGGCCTGACTAGGGAGGGGAAGAGAGCTTTAGTGACATAAGGATCTCTGAATTCTTTAGCCCAACGTTTGATGAAAGCCAAGACGCCCTTGGCTCTATTAACACAAGAGTTTACATGGGACTTGAATTCAATCTTAGAGTCCATGGTTAAGCCTAGATCGATGAAATTAGTTACCTGATCAACACTATGTTCACAAATGCGGTAGCTATATGATTGAAAGGGTATTCTAGAGAAACACATAAATGTACACTTTTGCAAGTTAAGGGACATAGAATTTACTTCGCACCATTTAAACACATTACTAAGGTCCACCTGTAATTGTTTCCTGTCTCCTGGGGCACCAATGGACTTAAATAACTTAACGTCGTCTGCGTACATTAAGCAATTCGAATACTTCAAAATATTTGGAAGATCGTTGATGAATAAAATAAACAGATGGGGACCAAGGTGGCTGCCTTGAGGTACACCTGACGTCACATGAATTACACGAGATGAACATTTTTTAAAGATAACCCTCTGTTTCCTGCCAATTAAATAAGAAGAAAGCCAGCGCAGCAGGATTGGAGGGAAGCCAATTTTATCAAGTTTGTGTATTAGAGTTGAATGAGATACTTTATCAAAAGCCTTGCTGAAATCAGTGTAAATGACGTCAGTTTGATAATTACTTTTGAAACCATTGTTCACATTTGTAGTGAATTCAAGAAGGCTTGATGCAGTTGATTTACCTTTACAAAAGCCGTGTTGTGATACATCGATAACGGGTGTTATGGAATAAGATAGTTCTTCCGTAACGATTTCTTCAAATAGTTTAGGAATGGCACACAGCTTAGCGATTTCCCTATAATTCGCAATATTCGACCTGCTTCCATTTTTATAAAGCGACTAGATATACGACTCCTTCCACAAAGAGGGGAAAACTCCTTGCTTTATAGAAGTATTGAAAATGTTTGTTAATGGCTTATATAGATAATCAGCACAACTTATTAGGACACAGGAGGGAATACCATCCGGGCCACTTAGAAAATAATTTTTTAAACTACAGTATATTTTGCTTTGCTGCCTCTATGCTTAAGTGCACATTTAAGATACCCCAAAATGCGCATCAAAAGCATTATTTTTAACATTTATAAGGAGACTGCTCCGATAGATGCATTCAACATACCTGCACATTGGCGATACCTGCTTTAAAAATTGTGCGACTAGTATCAATTATCAATGAAAGTATTACGTTTACCTGCACTGGCCCTACAATTACCTAATTTTACAACCTTTTATTTATTTTGCTCATTTCGCAGAACAACGAAAATGGCTATCAATTTATGTAGTTATATAGATAATTAGATAACATTCGGTAAAAATTTCGCTTGCAGTAATTTCTACTTGGTAAGTGCTCCGCCAATATTTGGTTTCATAAGGATTCGGATACCTTCCTCATTGAAGTAGTAAAGAAAATTCGCTTAAGTGCTTTTTCGGTTACGTGCACAAGTTTTTCGTGCAAAGAAGGATGTGCAGCTAAGCAAAATATACTGTATTCAAATGAATGAGAACTTTGTCAGCGGAGATTGAATGAATACGGATGTGGTCAAACTGTGGGAGTGGAAAAGGATAGCTGGAAGTTTTTTCATTTGGCTCGACAGAATAGTTCGATTCAAAATAATTTGCAAACATATCAGCAATCATATCATCATCACTAGAAATAACATCATCTAATTTCAGTGTTGGGGGAAACCCATTTATTTTACGTTTTGAGTTAACAAAATGATAAAATGACTTGGGATTAGAAACGATGTTAATGCGGGTTTTATTAATGTAATTCCCGTAACATTTTCTGTTTAGGGCATTGTATTTATGACGAAAGATGGAGTA
>NW_023458555.1:111868650-111870248 GCF_013731165.1 Rhagoletis pomonella
ATTAGACTTCTTTCAGTAGGATTCGAACCGACGATCCCACTGACTTAGCCAGTTGCCTATGCACCGTGCTAAGTACGCCTTGTAAATTATCATTTGCTTATTTCCACTATTTTCATTTTTGTTATGCCAACACAATCAAGCGCAGCTATTCCGCTGCAATTCACTTGATCATGTGGTTGTTGGTATTGTTGGTTTTTGCTAATAATTCTATTTTTAGAATGCTTAACTTTTAGGTGTGCTCGTCCTTAAGTTATTTGTTTTTTGTTATTTTTTGGCCTTATAACAATTGTATTCAACAATTTTTATAATGAGCTCGAGGCCATTTTTTAAATGAAAATTTATTGTGGAAAAGCAACAATAATTCGAAAAAATGGTAGAAGTGATAGCTATTTCGGAAATAACCACATTTCCTCATCAGACTTCTTTCAGTTGATAAAAGCGTTGTAATAAAAATACATTTAGACTAGAAGTATGTAAACTACTTTTACTACGAATTGAAACGATTTTAATGAATATGGTTACCATTAATAGTAGTATGACAGTTAGATATAATGCATATTTGACAAGAAAGATAGAATACAAGATTGCGCCGTCCTGGCGGCGATGACATATCTGTACTAAAAGTAAACAAAGTCGATTTGGATGTTGAAAGAAAATGTGAGAACAGCCAATTTTCTTAATTAATAGCCTTATTCACAAAAACTAAAGTAGCTTTAAAAAAGGTTTATAAATGGAAAAATATTTGCAAACGGCAATTTAAAAAGCTTTTGAAAATTTGAATTTTTTATGAATAAGGCGATAAAAATATATGATTTAAAATAACTTTTAACAAGGAAAATATGAAAAAAGGTGATTTTTGTGGAAGTAGGTATTAGTGAATTGCAGTGCATTTAAAGTTTCTGAGGTTTCGTTTACTTTTAGACCAGAATTGTCAAAATTGAGAAATTCAAATTAGCAGTACAATAATCATAGAAAAGAAGATTGCGCCTTGAATGTTCTGGTATCTTTTTTGGTTTCGGTTTGACAGCCAGCTGCTGTGATGATGTGGAAATTTACCACAATGAAGAAAAATATAACAATTAAGTGAAAAAATTTGATTTTTACAAATTTAGTGAGCAGTAGCGCGTTTCAAGAACGATATTTCGGACAAATCGTTAATGAACCACTATTTTCCTAATATTATATATATTATTTCCTTCCCGTTTGCTTTGGTTTTGTCAAAAAAGTTGATTAGTTCCTGCCGGCGATCAAGCCATTTCAACCACAAAATACTATTATTTGCAAGAACCATTCACTAAAATTGTAACTGTCTTTTTATTATTTATTAATTCCTTTTTGATATTCAGCAATAGCAAGATGAAAAAAATTATAAACCAAAATTAGTAATATTTTTATGAATGTAGTTATAAAAGTTCACAGAGGAAACGCCGGAAGTCAATGTATTGGCAACGACATAAAAAGTATGGCAATTTAGATGTCAACAGAATAATAACTACGATAAAAAAGCATGGGAGAAGTGTGCGAAGGAGGAAATCTTTTCAAAAAAAGCTTTAAATGCCGTTGTAAAACGGTCAACAAATTTCTTATAAAATATTTTG
>NW_023458555.1:111870348-111871889 GCF_013731165.1 Rhagoletis pomonella
TAAATGCCGTTGTAAAACGGTCAACAAATTTCTTATAAAATATTTTGATTTTTACCATGATAAAAACAATACAAGGTAAAATCATTGAGAGACAGTGAGACACACATTCTCATTTTTAATCTCAAACAAAAACAATTGTGAACAATTTCATTTTTTTATTTTCAATTTTGTATGATCTTAAAATGTTTGCAAACGTCAGAAAAAAATCGTGGCCGTCGAATTGAGAGAATGTTTTTTACCTTCTAATGTTTTTATCATGATTTTTACTGGGTGTAATTGAAACTCAGTCAAATGAGTATTAAAGAAAAGAAAAGTTTGAGAATAATAAACAGAATAGAGATGAGTACACAAAAAGTTAAGTTAAATGTTATACCAAAATTCTTAAAAAGTAAACAAATCGATTATTTTTTTAATGTTACTGTATAGAGCTCTTTAAATCTATTTTATTTTTTATGAATAAGGCCATAAGCATATACCGTTTTTATAAATAAATCTTATAGCAAGATGCTATATATTTATTTATACACTTTTATTTTATATTTATTTATACTCTTTTTGTTGCAGGAAACCTTTGAACACGTGCCTGCCATCTATTTCTTCTGTGTCGACATTTCGACATTTCGCTATTTTGCATTTCTTTCATTTTTACGTCATTCGCATTGTCAGATTTTTGAAATTCGTTTTGGTTCGACATTCTGCTATTTCATAATTTTTTCATTCTCATGTCATCCATCTTCCATTTCTTACCTTCCATCGCCGTTTGCATCGTCGAACGTGCCTGTCAAACACTGCCACCATCATGCTTTTCAGTTTGGCAGGCACGTCCACTATTTGGCAGGCACGTCCGCTGTTAGAAAGAGAATAGACAAAAAGGGGCATAGGATTCCAT
Organism: Rhagoletis pomonella; assembly: GCF_013731165.1. Classification (NCBI taxonomy): domain Eukaryota; kingdom Metazoa; phylum Arthropoda; class Insecta; order Diptera; family Tephritidae; genus Rhagoletis; species Rhagoletis pomonella. The sequence continues at coordinate 111,871,238 of NW_023458555.1, forward strand.
ACTTGTAAGTATATACGATGGTTAAAAGGGACCTACGCTCAGAAAAATAGATTTCGAGAAAAACGACTTTGAAGTTTACGAAGCTGATTTTGATGCTTCTGAACGTTTAAATGGATTGAAACTCGTTACGCGGGGGCTTTCGGGGTCGCTGATTACGAATCCGATGCTAGTTTTCCAAAATTATAATGGCGGATGACTTTTTTAAAAATTGATCGGAATCGCTTGAAACTCGTTACTCGGGGGTTTTTGGTGTCGCTGATTACGAATCCGATGTTCGTTTTCAAAAATTCAAAATGGCGGATCCAATATGGCGGAAAAAATTTCAAACTTTTTCGGATTCATGTGAAATGTCGTTGACACCGAAAACGAGGTCACTGATCGAAAAGAATATATAAGGAACAATATTTATTTTAAAAAACAAAGTTTTTAATCATTGTAAATTTGTCAAAGTTTTAAGTTCTTTATCGTGTTCGTCTTTGTTTCACGTCTTTTATTGTTATTGTGTTCTTCATTAAAGTAAATCTGTGAAATAAATAATAAAGTTATAAATATTCTGTTTGTTTCATCTAAAAGACCATATACATATTATCTGTATTAAACAATTAAGGAACAAATAATATGTGAACGTTCGTACTGTGCGGTCGCTTAAACA
>NW_023458555.1:111871989-111878548 GCF_013731165.1 Rhagoletis pomonella
AGGAACAAATAATATGTGAACGTTCGTACTGTGCGGTCGCTTAAACAAATTTGAAGTAATTTCTAAAGCTACTTTGTTTAGCTAAGTGCTAAGCAGTTCTAATTTGTGTAATTTATACTGAAAAAGCTATTTGAAGCCAAGCTCCAATAAATTGTTGTGTTTTAGACATAAAGTGCGTGGATTAATAATAAAATATTAATATTCTTGTCATTCCTTGTGCATATTTGCCTCTTTTGGCGCATTATTGTTGTTTTGCGTGAGAGTGCATTTTCCCATCTTCCGCGATTTATCATATATTTTGCTTATCATCGATCAAATAATTTTCCTGCAAACAGCTGATTTTGGCTTGCTTTTATACTTTTAAGCTTTTTGGCTCAGTGGCTTTAAAACTGTTAAGTTCAGCACGGTTTCTAACCATTGAACTTACAATACCTATACTTCTGTGTCTCTCAAACGCTCATCTTTGCTACCATCGTACTAAAAGCGTACACTGTTTGTTTTTCTTGTACATACAAATGGTTACTACATACTTCGCGCTGCAATGTATTCATCCTGCTGTTTTGAAAAATGTAACATTAAAAACGACTTAGAGCGTTGCGTTGCGTGTTGGTTGTGTGATGACTTAGCTCACGTAAAATGTGCTGGTCTCAATGGAAGGGTGGCCGATATCATAACCGATAACAAAGGGGATCGTTGGTCTTGCCCCAAGTGCAGACCAACCGAAGTTGAGCTTTCTAAAATGTTTAGGAGCGCCAGAAGTTGCTTCCAGAAGTTGGGTAAGGAGTTAAAACTTCTAAACGAAAAGTTATGAAGATACATTTAAAGAATTTAAGTGCATTGAATCTTCATCCTCTCCAGAATTGTTCCTAATCCCATTGCTTTAGACATTGACACTCCGCCCATTGATTCTTTGCCTACTCCCGGCCTGAATAAGGAATTAATAAGTTTTAATTTTCCGTGTGTTGAGTTATCTCAAGCTGCATCTTCCTCAGGTGTCACTACAAGGGCTGCAGCAAAAACGACAACTGTGTCTGAACCTACATCTCAAAGTGGACCTTCTTCCTGCGAATAAATCTGTGTTTGTTTCGCGCTTTTCTAGTGAAACGTCGGTAGAAAATGTTAAGTCCTATATAACATCAAAGCTTAATCCCCGGCACATACCTTTTCGAAAATTTAATTTTTCATACGAAAGAAGCATATCTTCCTTCAAAATTGATATTTCCGCCGACCATTTTCAAAACATTGTTGATGGTTCATTCTGGCCCAATGGTGCTTTAGTTCGTGAGTTTGAGTTTAAACCTCGAGCTCGGAATGAAAATACTTTCAAATTCCCTCCTCAGGATCAAAAAACTTATAAATGATTTTTTCTTCAATATTTATTACCAAAATGTTAGGGGTCTAAATACTAAACTAACTGAGCTGTACTTAAAGTTTTTTGATTTAAATTATGAAATTTTGGTTTTTACTGAAACTTGGCTAAAACCGAATGTGTTTAATAGTGAAATATTGTGTAGTAAGTATGAAATATTTAGAAATGATCGCTTAGATAGAAAAGGTGGGCACCCCTTAATAGCTGTTCAGACCGACTTTTCCTCTGAAAAAGTTGTGTTCACAGGTTTAGATGATGTTGAATTCCTCTGTGTTAGAATACGGTGCCCCTCAAGTAGTGTTTTTCTTGTTGCAATTTATATTCCACCAAACTCTAACCCTTCGGTTTACTTCAAACATTCTTCATTATTGCTCTCTTTATTTGCCATGGTCAAGCCCTCCGATTCGATTGTTGTGTTGGGTGATTTCAATCTAGCGTGTGTTTCCTGGGATTCGGGGGATGGAATTCTGGTCCAAATTCTTCTCGGGATGTACTTAACCAATTTCTTAACGAACTTTCCGATCTTGGTCTATATCAGATTAATTCAGTTATCAACAACTTAGGTAAATGTTTTGATTTAGCGTTTATTGATGATACTGATAAATGCACTATAATACGCGGCGATCCTTTAGTTATACCTCTAGACCCTTATCACCCACCACTTGAGTTGTCCTTGGCCCCATCCTACGATTAATGTTATTGTCCTGACACTAGAAAGCCGAAAGGTCGGCGATATTCTTTCAAATACGCTAACTACGACAAGCTTAAAATAGCTATATCTGAAATAATCTGGCCTGAGTACGATGGGGATGTTGAGAACAGTGCCTTACACTTTAGTAAAATCTTGAATAATATATTCAGTAAACTCATTCCTCTTGTTAAAGAAAATACCGGACCACGTAACTCGTTGTGGTTTAACTCAGAGCTAAAGCATTTAAAAAATCAGAAAACTAAATCATTTAAACTTTATAAAAAATCAGGCCTGTCTTCTCACTCGTCATAAATACAATGCCCTAAACAGAAAATGTGACGGGAATTACATTAATAAAACTTGCATTAACATCGTTTCTAATCCCAAGTCATTTTATCATTTTGTTAACTCAAAACGTAAAATAAATGGGTTTCCCTCAACACTGAAATTAGATGATGTTATTTCTAGTGATGATGATATGATTGCTGATATGTTTGCAAATTATTTTGAATCGAACTATTCTGTCGAGCCAAATGAAAAAACTTCCAGCTATCCTTTTCCACTCCCACAGTTTGACCACATCCGTATTCATTCAATCTCCGCTGACAAAGTTCTCATTCATTTGAATACAGTATATTTTGCTTAGCTGCACATCCTTCTTTGCACGAAAAACTTGTGCACGTAACCGAAAAAGGCACTTAAGCGAATTTTCTTTACTACTTCAATGAGGAAGGTATCCGAATCCCTATGAAACCAAATATTGGCGGAGCACTTACCAAGTATAAATTACTGCAAGCGAAATTTTTACCGAATGTTATCTAATTATCTATATAACTACATAAATTGATAGCCATTTTCGTTGTTCTGCGAAATGAGCAAAATAAATAAAAGGTTGTAAAATTAGGTAATTGTAGGGCCAGTGCAGGTAAACGTAATACTTTCATTGATAATTGATACTAGTCGCACAATTTTTAAGGCAGGTATCGCCAATGTGCAGGTATGTTGAATGCATCTATCGGAGCAGTCTCCTTATAAATGTTAAAAATAATGCTTTTGATGCGCATTTTGGGGTAGGTATCTTAAATGTGCACTTAAGCATAGAGGCAGCAAAGCAAAATATACTGTAGTTTAAAAAATTATTTTCTAAGTGGCCCGGATGGTATTCCCTCCTGTGTCCTAATAAGTTGTGCTGATTATCTATATAAGCCATTAACAAACATTTTCAATACTTCTATAAAGCAAGGAGTTTTCCCCTCTTTGTGGAAGGAGTCGTATATCTAGTTGCTTTATAAAAATGGAAGCAGGTCGAATATTGCGAATTATAGGGAAATCGCTAAGCTGTGTGCCATTCCTAAACTATTTGAAGAAATCGTTACGGAAGAACTATCTTATTCCATAACACCCGTTATCGATGTATCACAATACGGCTTTTGTAAAGGTAAATCAACTGCATCAAGCCTTCTTGAATTCACTACAAATGTGAACAATGGTTTCAAAAGTAATTATCAAACTGACGTCATTTACACTGATTTCAGCAAGGCTTTTGATAAAGTATCTCATTCAACTCTAATATACAAACTTGATAAAATTGGTTTCCCTCCAATCCTGCTGCGCTGGCTTTCTTCTTATTTAATTGGCAGGAAACAGAGGGTTATCTTTAAAAAATGTTCATCTCGTGTAATTCATGTGACGTCAGGTGTACCTCAAGGCAGCCACCTTGGTCCCCATCTGTTTATTTTATTCATCAACGATCTTCCAAATATTTTGAAGTATTCGAATTGCTTAATGTACGCAGACGACGTTAAGTTATTTAAGTTCATTGGTGCCCCAGTAGACAGGAAACAATTACAGGTGGACCTTAGTAATGTGTTTAAATGGTGCGAAGTAAATTCTATGTCACTTAACTTGCAAAAGTGTAAATTTATGTGTTTCTCTAGAATACCCTTTCAATCATATAGCTACCGCATTTGTGAACATAGTGTTGATCAGGTAACTAATTTCATCGATCTAGGCTTAACCATGGACTCTAAGCTTGAATTCAAGTCCCATGTAAACTCTTGTGTTAATAGAGCCAAGGGCGTCTTGGCTTTCATCAAACGTTGGGCTAAAGAACTCAGAGATCCTTATGTCACTAAAGCTCTCTTCCCCTCCCTAGTCAGGCCGATCTTAGAATACGGGTCCGTCGTATGGAACCCTAGATATCAAACGCACTCTGACGGACTCGAGTCGGTACAGAAACAATTCTTATTATTCGCATTAAATAATTTGCCTTGGGATTCGACATTAAATCTCCCATCGTACAAAAGCCGCTTGAAGCTCATAAATTTGCCAACGCTGCATAGCCGTAGAGAGATGCTCGGTGTTTTGTTCATGATTAAGATCTTGAACGGGATGGTCAATAGTCCCTTTCTACTGAACCAGATCACGTTTTGTATTTTTTTCTAGGCCTTCTAGACATTCAATCCCATTAAGTTAACTATTTGTAGAACAAATTTTGAAATGCATGATGCTTTTCGTTGCCTATGCCAGGACTTTAATAAGCATTACGACTGTTTTGACACCTCCGACTCACATTTTACCATTAAGAAAACCTTACTTGAGGGTTTGAATAAATAACATGAAAACCCTTACATTGCACCTTATCGTCCAGCTGGTGAACTGTATATCTGTTCAGTTTATGAGGTAAACGTAAACGTGAATCGCTTTTTTGTAACTAAATAAATTAATATCTTTAACCGGGAACGATAAATTACACAATAACTATGACTGCTTAGTACAACTGTAATCGGCTTCATATATTTTCGGGACCACGTAAGACAGTACGAGCATGGATCGGAAACTCGGCCTTTCCGACCATGATCAAGAGCTTGACCACAGCGCGGAGCGGAAACTAGAGCTTTCCGCCTGCCACACACTCAAAGTAATGACTTCGGGAAGATGGATCGGAAACTCGTTCTTTGCGACCATGCTGAACAGCTTGTCCACAGTGCGGAGCGGAAACGAGCTTTCCGCCTGCCACACATTCAAAGTAATGATTTCGGGAACATGGATCGGAAACTCGTTTTTCCGACCATGTGCAACAGCTTGTTCATAGCGCGGAGCGGAAACCAGAGCTTTCCGCCTGCCACACATACAAAATAATGTCTTCGGGAACAAGGATCGGAAACCCGGCCTTACCGACTTGATCAAAAGCCTGTCCGCAGCGCGGAGCGGAAACTAGGCCTTTCCGCCCGCCGCACACAAAACTAGACTGAAGACTAGGCCTCGCCAGCTACCAAACCTGCTATTTTATGCTGTTATTATTATTATTTTTTTTTTTTTTTTCGTAGGAGAGGGAAATGCTTTATGCACTGGCCGGGGGCGCTAGTCTCTATACTACCTTCCCCGAGTGTGGGACTCCCACCGAAGCGTGTTGGGCTACCCACTAAAACCCAAACTCCCACCGCCCGCGCAAGAATCCCGCATCTGGCACCGCAATTCTGCATGTCTTCAGATGCAGGAGCGCGCTGTTAGAGCCTTGGGGCTGCTCTTTTGTAGGGGCGTTTCATTCGGGTGTCCTCAGTAGACAACCGTCCTCTCGTTTGCAGCGGAGTACGAATTTCACGTATCTCGCAACTGCTTCCCACTTTTCTGCGCTGGAAATCATTATCCCAACTATGTTGTCCGGAGTAATGTCTCCGTGTCTTTCTTCCAACATTCTGCGCGAAATCAAGAAGTGTTCGCAGGTGAAGAATGTGTGGTACACGTTATCTTCGACGTTTCCACAGTAGTGACAGAACGGTGAGTCCACCCTTCCCATTCTATGAAGATATTCTCGGAAGTAACCATGACCGGTGAGGAATTGCGTCAGGTAGAAATCGACTTCCCCATGTGGTCTGTTCAGCCATGTTTGAAGGTCGGCTATCAGGGAGTGTGTCCATCGACCTTTTGTGCTCGCGTTCCAGTTTTGTTGCCACTGCTGGATCAGTTGCTCGCGCGCCCTTGCCGCGGCAGCTGCTCGACCTATCTCGGCACTGAGATTGTAAATCTCTTTTCGCTCGTAAGCAAGTAGCTCAATTGGCATGACGCCAGAAATAACTAGAACCGCGTCCGCGGACACTGTACGGTATGCAGAAGCAATGCGTAGTGCCCCTCTGCGCTGTACCGAAGACATTTGAACCCGGTATTTTTTGACTTTCAATGCGTCAGCCCATATTTCTGCCCCGTACAGGAGCACCGATTGGACCGCTGTCATCAGAAGCTTCCTGCGGCATGGCTTCGGGCCGCCCACGTTTGCCATCAGCCGGCTTAGAGCCGCCGTGCTCTGCGCAGCTTTTTCACATACTCCATGGATGTGTTCCCAGAATGTGAGTTTGCTGTCCAGCTTCACCCCTAGGTATTTTGTAGACCTAGAAGTCGTCACGGGTTGAGGTCCGACCATTATATTTATAATTGTTGGGATCCGTTTCCTGGTGAGGAGCACGATCTCCGTTTTGGCTGTAGCCAATTGCAGACCGTGA
>NW_023458555.1:111878648-111880144 GCF_013731165.1 Rhagoletis pomonella
AAACTAACTATGAATCTCACTGTTTGTACGGTGTTTCTCACTAACCTTATAGAGTTCACAGCAATGAGTTCATACTGTTTAGATGGAAGTGAGTAAACTCATGCTGTTGTCTGATAAAGACCTCCAACATTAATTTTTCTTTAATATCTATAATGTACAGACATCGACCTGTTACAATTGTATTATATGTATAGATAAAAACCATGTAAATCTAAATTGCATTTTTTCTGAAAATATTAGGAAAAATCCAAAACCTTTTAAGCTAGAATTTCTAGGAAAAAATTTGATGTACAAACTTGTAGCCTGCTAATTTTTGATATAATAAAGTGATTTTCTTCCACACAAAATATGCTGGAAAACTTGTTTATATACATATAAGAAAATAACAGCACCGCCAGGAAAAAAATATCAAAAATGAACGTGGTTTTTAGCGGCTTGAAACTTGAAATTTATTTTATTAAAATTTAGTAGCTACAAGTCTGTACACCATATTTTTTCCTAGAAATTCTAATTTAAAAGTAAGCAATTTTCATGAAATTTTGTTGATTTTTCCAAATTTTTGCACAAAGTATGCAATTTAGATTTATATGTTTTTTGTTATAGTGAGCTATACTTTATAAAAAAATAACGAAAAAAGAATTCAGAATGAAAAATCATTGGCAATATTATTGTAGAAACCTCACTGTTTAATTCAGAGTTTGACTCACTGTACACCGGTCAAAAAAATGAATTGACAAGTGATATTTTTTACAATATTTACAATGTCCTTTATGTTAAATATTTATTGTTAATTTTTGTTTAAAATATAGTTCATTCTATAACGAAAGCCATGTGAATCAATGCTTCAAACTTTATGCAAAACTCTCAAAAAGTTCAACAAATTTAACAATATTGGACAAAGTTTAAAACTTTGATTTGTATATAGAATGAACTATATTTTAAATAGAAATTTTCGAAACATATTTTACATAAAAAAACATTTTTAATACTTAAAATAATATAATTTCTCGATTACTATTTTTGACAGGTGTACATTATTATTAATTCCTTATAAATATTAATAACCAAGAGATGTGGCTTGCATCTCCATAATTTTTATTTTTCTTAATTCTAATTCATATTTTGTATTCCTCCATTCTATTTCTTCAATTAATTTTTTCTGTCAGCAATATGTTTTCCTCCATTAGTTTTAACTTCTTTTGCTCTATTTCTAAATACTTAGCTCCAAATGAATTTGAGACGGTTTTCCCTTTCCTCATCGACGATGATCGAATCGCCGTCGATGAACGAGGAGGAGATTGTGGCCTTGGGAGTGGAAGTGGTGTTTGCGGCTCCGGTAAGGGTAATACCTGCCCGGTATTTATTGCCTCACTCTCACTCTCTAAAAACTCAAGCTCCATTTCTGGTTGCTAAATTTAAAAAACATTTGGTTAGAACCTACACATTGTTTCCTTAATATAAGAAGGTCCTTTCTAATATTTTTGTTTCTTTACAGC
>NW_023458555.1:111880244-111881485 GCF_013731165.1 Rhagoletis pomonella
TCCTTAATATAAGAAGGTCCTTTCTAATATTTTTGTTTCTTTACAGCTACTTATCAAAACTTAAGTTTTTTAGTTTCTTATTTCTTGATAACACTGGTTTATTTTAAACTCTGAAACTATCTTATTGATGTAGAGTTTTTTTTTTTAAATCCAATCAATTCATTTGCATGGTTAGTAATGCACCGGTTCTTGTAGAAAGTAAAATTAGTTAGGGCCTTTCCATAATTGGGTAACGATATGCGGTTTTTTAGTGCATTAGTTTTAAAATATTCGTATTATCGTCACGTTTAGTATTTCAGGAACGTTGTCGTTTCCTGTGATAACTACTGGGGCCATGAGTTAAAGCACCCTTTTTTTTCGAAATCGGACGCTTCTTTTAAACGTCCAAGTCCATTGCGTCCACTTTTCTCCAGCGTTGACCTTTGCAGCACCTCCCTCTCTCTGGCATGACTTCTGTAGAAAACCAAACATTTGAAGACGTTATAAAAATTATAATTACTTACTTACTTTTGGTCTGACCAATACTTGCGCCATTAGGTAGCATCTTTTACAGCACCTCCTAAGCTGTTAAGGGTCGCTGCAAGATCACCCCATTTCTGAGCCCTTAAATGTGCACCATCTACCGATTCAAATCTAGAACATACCATGATACAAAAAAGAAGGTAGTTTGATTGTCACTTTTCGGGCGCCATATTAACTACCTGACAATTAAGCATATTGTGACATTTCGTGCTGCCATACCTATTCCTTAATAAGCATTTATTGTAAAAAAATATTTACAAAATTAAAAAAATTGCGATATGCGCAAAAACGAAAATTGAAATTCATGATATGATAAATATTATAGTACGGACGATAGGAGGTACTCCCGATTGAACTGGCACTCAGAGTCTGGAAGTAGTGTGTTAAGTGCAGCTTGGCCGCCACGTAAACTCCTGCTCCACCTATTTTCCACCACGTAGTCCATACCCTTGAGCCTCAGCTTGGATGACCGAAGCATACTTGCCAAGAGAAAACTTAATGACGGTAAGTGCAGCAGTGCATCAAGAGCAACGCCACATATTGTAGAGAAATCTTTCGTACCGCACACGGCAGTAATTCTTTGAAGTTTTGCAAGCAGACCTCCCACGCTCTTGATTGAGAATCTGCTCCACCCTATCACTGACGCATAACTAATTATGGGTCTGATCATAGAGGTATAAATCCAAAGACCAGTTTACATTGCCAAAATGCTGCCCATT
>NW_023458555.1:111881585-111884951 GCF_013731165.1 Rhagoletis pomonella
CTGCAAAACCATTGCTTACCATAAAATGAATACGTGTTATGAATTTCTACCTTAACTCCAGCGGCACTAATCGGGTAAATTTTTATCAAAAGAATTTTCCATCATACAGGTACATAGCTCACATTTAAAATTTGAACGAAATCGGTTAATAAATACGATTTTTATAAATAACTCTACTCCAGCACCACCTAGCGACTTTTATAGTAGCATGTAATTGGACCATATATGTATGTAAGATAACCTCCGACAATCTGACGGAACTCTATTCAGTGTTTTTTGAGTTTATTCCGAACAACGAAAACGGCTATCATTTTATGCAAATAGGTATGTAGATAGGACAGTTTATAGCGAAACTCGTAAAAGCAAAGCTCCATTCTTTGTGAAAAACTTAAAAAAATTCTTCAAAATTTTCACAAAAATTTTACCTTACTGAAAATTAAAGACAAAGTTACAATAGTTCAATGGGATTTATAAATCTAGGAGAAAATGGTTCCCAATCGAGTGATACTTGCGCGTTTACGTAAATGTATATCGATCCAGCCTTTCCAATAATTATCACTTTTCGCCATAACTACGGTATTGATAACATATGTAGCTGTGTAGAATTTCAGGACGTTAGCGTAAGCAGTTCCAGACATAAGCTATATGAGAAGTTCAGTTTGCATGGAAGGAAGGAGTCACGCCCCCTTTCCCAATGCATTTGCAAAATATGCATCAGTGCTAAGTTTCAGTTCGCCAGCGTAATTGGTTTTAGTGATATATTGGTTTTTTACGTTTTAGTCTGTATAAGAATTTTAGGAATATCCCGAGCTAAATACCGAGTAAATTTTTGGTCAGAATATTTATTTTCAACGTGTTGCCAAATGTGAACCAAGTCGATGCAGCCGTTTAGTAGTTTAGTGAAATGCATTGTAAAGAGAACTGTATGAAATTGTAAAACGTGACGTCTCAGATTTCTTAATTTTTTTGGCAGCAACAACGAAAAGTTTAAATTTTTTTTAGCGAAAACCCTTCCACACAGAAATAAAAAAAAAACTAAGTTTGTGGTTATATCAAGGCGAAATTTTGAGAACGGTGCGTTGCTAACTCTAAATATAAACAACGACGCACTGGAAAAAGTTAATACGTTCAAATACCTAGGAATAATGATCGAAGATAGACTAAAACAAAAAAAAAAAATGGATTCTATATTTTCAATTAGAGCTCTAGCAAAACTGCATTTAATTCCATACATTAGCTTTTGCGTGATGCGCTTGCAAACATACAGACAAACATACCGAAATTTTAGATTTGGCTTCTGTTGATCTAATAAACCCCCTATTAATTTTTCTTTAACATCTATTATGTACAGATATAGGTCTGTTGCCATTTTATTATTCTCAAGTACTCTCGTTTGATACCCATATGGCAACACATAGTTTATATAGTAAATTTAACTGAATTAAAGTTTTCAAATAAGTGGCAACCCACTTCAAGAATATTTTCAAAAGTAAGCTTCCTAATCCTCTTTAGTTTAATATTCGTATTGCAATATTTCATTTATTTTACAAATTTCAATGAATACAATTTTTCAATCAGTTGGCAAATCCCCTAAAAATATTTTCAGGATTAAAATTTCCTATCGTCTTTAGTTTGATGCCAATATTGCAATATTTAATTTATGCTATCAATTATATTAAATTAAAGTTTTCAAATAGGTGGCAACCTTCCACAAACATATTTTCAGCTGTAGGCCTTTGTAAATTTCTTTCATTTGACAGCCATATTGCAGTATTCACATTACCGTATCAATTGACCTAAACTGAAATTTTAAACACAGGTGGCAACTCTCTAATTTTTTCTTCTATATTGGAAGCTAAATCTCTAGCGATACAACGGTGAAAACTGCATTCAATTCCATGTTTTCGAGTGATGCGCGTACAAATATACAGACAGACAGATATTCAAAAATTCTAAAAATTGTTTATTTGGCTTCTGTGGCTTTAATAAAAACCCACCATATTAATTTTTCTTTAATATCTATAAGGTACAGACATCGACCTGTTACAATTTTATTATATGTGTATCTAGATGTAGATACAGATTTCATTTATTTTATCAATTTAATACAATACAATTTTTCAAACAGGTGGCAGCCCTCCCTAAAATCATTTTCGGCAATAAAATCTCCTAAGCCCCTTCAGTTTGATACCCATATTGCAATATTCAATTTATCTCATAAATTAAATTAAATGTAAATTTTCAAACAGGTGGCAACTCTAAAAAATATTTTTGGCTGTAAGCCTTCTTCAGCCTCGTTCTTTTGACGCCCATATTGCAATATTCATTTTTTCTTATCAATTTACTTAAACTCCAATTTTCAAACAGGTGGCAACTCTCTACTTTTTTTCTTCCTATATTTTAAGCTAGACCTCTAGCAATACATCGGTGAAAACTGCATTCAAATCCATGCATTCGTTTTCGAGTGATGCGCGAACGTTTGTTCAGACAGACAAACAGACAAAAAATCTAAAAATGGTTGATTTGGCTTCTGGTGCTCTAATAAAGACCCCCCCACATTAATTTTTCTTTAATATCTATAATGTACAGACATCGACCTGTTAAAATTGTATTATATGTATAGATTTATAGATGTAGATATAGATTTCATTTATTTTATCAATTTAATACAATACAATTTTTCAAACAAGTGGCAGCCCCCTAAAAATATTTTCGGCAATATAATTTCCTAACCCCTTTCAGTTTGATACCCATATTGCAATATTCAACTTATCTTATAAATTAAATTTAATGTAAATTTTTAAACAGGTGGCAACTCTAAAAAAATATTTTTGGCTGTAAGCCTTCTTCATTCTCTTTCTTTTGACGCCCATATTGCAATATTCATTTTTTCTTATCAATTTACTTAAACTCCAATTTTCAAACAGGTGGCAACTCTCAAATTTTTTTTTTTTTCCTAAATTTTAAGTTAGACCTCTAGCAATACATCGGTGAAAACTGCATTCAAATCCATGCATTCGTTTTCGAGTGATGCGCGAAGAAACATACAGACAGACAGACAGACAGACAGACAGACAAAAATTCTAAAAATGATTGATTTGGCTTCTGGTGCTCTAAAAAAGACCACCCACATTAATTTTTCTTTAATATCTATAATGTACAGACATCGACCTGTTACAATTTTATTATATGTATAGATTAAGTGAAAAAAAGACCACCAAAGGTGACAATTTCCCCTATATGATAGTTACTAACTTCAAATCGATATATCTCGATTCCTAGACGTGACCCAGCGAAACGCCGGGCCACGTATAACTTGTTTTTGACCGATATAACATTTGCCGTTGGTTTCATCCCATCCCGATT
>NW_023458555.1:111885051-111886053 GCF_013731165.1 Rhagoletis pomonella
ACGAAAGATTACTCTGTAGGTGAGGAAATATTCGTTAAAATCAATAAATGATTGGGCTCTAAGCTATCATCGAGATATAAAAAGGAAATAGTCGCAGAGAATAACAGGACTACAGTCAAAACTCAATCAGGTCGAATCGTTCACAAAGGTGACATCAGAAGTTAGTCTCACCATTTAAGGCGTACTTGGTTAACCAAGCCTCATAACAAGAAAACAAATGAAAAAAAACAAATATCTCAATTGAATTTCTTCACACTAATTTAAATTCGCATCCATCGAATTAAACTAATTGCAAGAAATTAAATTGAAGGAAATTATAATAAATTAAATTTATTTGAATAAATTAAAATTAAATCAAATTTTAATATAAATAAATTAAGTTTAATTTGAATATAATTATAATAATCTTGACTAAAGCAGAAATCGAGTAAATTGCCATAGGCGTTCGATCATTAGCAAATAGGTAAATCGAGTAAATGCCATAGGCGTTCGATCATTAGAAAATAGGTAAATCGAGTAAAATGCCATAATCTTTCGATCTTTAGGTAATAAATTAAATCGTTATAAATGCCATGGGCCAACGACATAAATTAAAGCTGGTTAAATAGCTATAGGTCTATAACGATATTTTTTTACAGGCTCTTTGCCTCCACGGCTTATGCAGAAACCCAAATCCTTGACTATACGAATGCACAGCTTATAACCTTAAAAAACGGGACAGCAAGAATACAGGAAGGAACATTTAAAATCATTCATATAATAGATACGAAACAGTATGACGAACTCACAAAAGAACTTGAAAATACAATCGCGCAAAATATTCAAACCAACCTCCCGCTACATCATTTTCTCAGTCACGAACTAATCCTAATTCGCACACTCCTTTCCAAATTAACTCCTAGAACTAAAAATAAACGGTCATTAGATTTTATTGGCACAGCATGGAAATAGACTGCTGCTGGCCCAGACCACCATGACTTAGAAATAATTAATAAAAACATT
>NW_023458555.1:111886153-111892870 GCF_013731165.1 Rhagoletis pomonella
CTGCTGGCCCAGACCACCATGACTTAGAAATAATTAATAAAAACATTGGAAATTTACTAGAAAATAACGATAGACAAGTAGTAATAAACAAAAAATTTCTGAATAAAATTAACGAAGCAAGTAATAAAACTAGTGAAATACTTAAAAAACTAAAAGAAAATGTAAACATAAAATTAGAATTAGGTCTTAAAATTAAATATAAATTACAATTAGTTAAAGAAGATTTATCAATATTGAATACGCCTTACATTGGGCAAAATCAAATATTGTAAATTCATTTATATTATCAAATCTAGAGATAAGTACAATTGAAAAAATTATTGGAAAAGAAGAAATACCTTATATTAATATTGAAGAAGAATTAGAATTTAGCGATATTAGAATAGCTTTAAATGGTACATCTATATTTTATATTTTAAGCTTACCTACCACTAACAAAGAAACTTGTGAAAAGATTATACTCAAAGGAGTGAAAAAGGAAAATAAAATTAATAAAATTGATTACAAAAAAATTTTAAAGTGTAAATCAAAATTGTACGGACTAAAAAATTAATGTAGAGGATATAATAAAATAACAATTTGTAATGAAAAAGATTTTAGAGAAATAAGTAATAATAGTTGTATTAGCAATCTTATAAATAGTAAACGCCCAAATTGTACGCCGACCACATAAGCAGCCTAGAAGAGTTACAACCTGGAATACTATTCTTAAAGGATTACAATGGTTTAATCGATATAGATGGAAAATCAATTGATCTTAATGGAACATTTATAATTCAACACCACAACTCTACCATAAAGGTACAAAACAAAAATTTCTACGTGCATAAAATTAGCAATTTGCAACTTCTTCCAGCCATTTTACAACAGCCAAATCCAAAAACACCCTTCAAATAAATACTATCCTTGCAGATGATGAAGGACCTCCAAATACAAAATGCGAAGAAACTGGAGACGATCAACAAAATCAATAAAGTTGGTCTAACCTCTAATACTGCACTCACTATATCTGTGGTAATAATATCATACTACTCGCCTTTAAAGAAGGAAGCCGAAGGACCCTCAAGGGAAATGCAATAAAGCAAGTGCCCCTGCGAATATGCGACCGGGGACGTCCGCACTTGAGGAGGGAGGAGCTAACGCAATACTTCACATAAGAATGACGGTAACCACACACCCCACACGCGCAGCTCAGCACTTCATACAACTCAACATAAAGAAGATGCTAATACAACACCTTACACGCGCAACCAAAAAGTTGGGCAACAAATACCAGAGCAGTGACTGGTATTTCCGTGGGAAACGCCTAATCAGCAAAATACCTGTCACGTTGACAGCACTCGGAATTAACTTTTACGTTTAGCTTTAGAATTAAGACAATTTGTAAGTTCAGTTGTTAAACTCATATCAACAAATAAAGACCGGCCTCGTCCGGAACAATTTTTTTTGTAACCTACCGAAGCCGGGTAGTTTAACTTGTATATGCTTGCAATATATGTACGTATGTCGACCTACCGTATATTTGTGGATTTTTTTTGCTCATTACATTGTATGTAAAAAAATGGGAGGATTCATTATATGCGAGAAAATGCGCAACACCCACAAAAAAAAATGCCAAAAATTAACGGTAAGTCGTAGTTACTTCAATCTTCTACCTTATTATACAAGAATCGAATGAGATACAAAACTGCGTACTCAAAATTTTTATAAGAAATCTAATTAAAGAGCTTGATTTTTTCAAATTTTATTGATTTGCATTAAGTTTTAAACTTAGATTTATACGGGGTTTGTTAATAAATAAATATATTTTTATAAGAAAAATATTAAAATTAATTTGAAAAAAGTAAATAGTCAAAACTTATCAATATGTTGTGACCTTATTAATATGTCCCCCACTTTATATTAAAATCATCTATTCAGTCGTTCGTTCTTTTAAGTCATTTTATGTAAACAACCTTAAGGAATTAAACCTACTCTTAGACTAAAATGAAAACAATTTTTTTTATAACTAACGAAAAAAATAATAGAAATAATAGGGTAAGTATGTTTATTATTGACAGATATGTACAGTGAGTCATAATTAAATAAAACAATGAGGTTTTTACAACAATATTGCCAATGTTTTTTCATCTGAATTCCTTTTGCGTTAATTTTTTATAAAATACTAGCCAATGCCCGCTTACTTCGCGGCGCCTAATAAGAGCTTTTGCGTTGGCCAATGCAAAAGAACGTTTAAAAACAAAATTAGTCTGTAAAGTCAAAATTTTTGATTTAAGTTGAGACCACTAAGACGCAGTATCCTCCTCACACATAGGCCAATAATAGTAACGCTGTGATACCATACGGAATACCAATCCCTTTCGGTGTCATGAGCTTTACCGATGGTCTTATATCCACCTGTGAGATCTCTACCAGGCATGCGAAATCTTTTTGTATGATCTTGCAGCTATAACATTGGTGCGATGGGTATGCCAATAAAAGTTCTTATAGGGAAACTCAAGAGCACAGAAGTTCGTTTCTGTTATAGGAGGGCCAAGAATCCTCGCTGTCCCACAGGATGAAAATTTTTCCGGTACATTGCTAAATTAGTCGTGTAATCTCTTAAGTATCTTTCAAATGAAGCAATTGATATACCTACGGTGATCTTTCCTTGTTAATTCACGACTTTTACAATTCGTGGTAAAATTTATGAACTGATTTCTGGGTATATGCAAGACCGCATGATCGTGCATGAGGGCGTCAGAAAAACTTAACCCATTATCTACCAGTAAAAGATTCCATAGAGATATTCGTATGAAATTTTGTGTGGTGGTTACTAGAGCGCTACTGATCACTTTTGCAAATTTTCAGACTGATAGGTCTCCCGGATGCACCTAGAGAAACTGTTGCGAAAACGCAACGCTGGTTGAAATCCTGTGAAATGAGATTTGTATAAATAATCAAACACGTGTAGAGTTTCAGTTAAGCATATTTTTGTAACCTAATTTATTGAAGTAATTGAATTCTGTTTCATAAAAAAGTAATTAATTTGAATATAATTAATACTAATTTTTGTTATTGTTTTTTTTTTTTGTGGTATTCATCAAAACATTTTGGATGCAATCTTGAATTGCATTTTTTGCATTCATAGACAGTTTGTGAATGACACATATCACATCTTTTACGTTTGTTGCCTGGAGGCTTCCAAACTACATGATCACGAACATTTATGCGAGGTAAATGTACTGGTCTCTCTGCTTCTTCAATGTCCGATGGATCACTACTTTCTTCTGATACTTCTTCACAATATAAAAGTAAAGATTCTGAAATGTCAGTCTTAAAAGCGATTTGAGACATAGGACGAGCTCCTTCGGATTTACAAATCAAGCAATGAATTTTCCATGCGTTGACAATTGTACTATTGACTGAATTAGTCCATAATGGCCACCACCATTTTTTTGCGCGAATACCAATACGGTAGTTAGCAACAGCATTATCATGTAAGTCAACACCTCCCATATGTTGATTGTAGTCATGCATAAGTCCAGGTTGTTCCACACTAACTTTTATTTTCTCAGTTTTTGACCAACGTTGTGGTACAGTTACAGGATCGACAGATTTGAAGTTTGAAATGACTGTAACTTCCGCATTATCTTGCCAGCGAGTAACGAATAACTTATTGTTTGTCTCGTAACAATAGTCGTATTTGTGCTGTTTGAGTTCTTTCCCAGTTTTAAGTATTTTTTCTGCACCTCTAAGACGGTTTGCTCTTACAGTTCCAGTTACTCTGAAACGTTTTTCATTCAATAAACAAAACAAATAATACGACGAAAAAAAATTATCAAAATAAATTGCATAATTATCTGGATTTAGAACATTTTCCAACAATGATAGTACGACAGCAGCTCCTAAACCTACATTTCTATCATACGGTACAGTGGATCCTCCATATGGTGCTA
Organism: Rhagoletis pomonella; assembly: GCF_013731165.1. Lineage (NCBI taxonomy): Eukaryota > Metazoa > Arthropoda > Insecta > Diptera > Tephritidae > Rhagoletis > Rhagoletis pomonella. The sequence continues at coordinate 111,890,092 of NW_023458555.1, forward strand.
CTCCATATAAATAACCACTGTGCGAACAAAGAGCCCAGTACTTAAAACCAAATCGAATTGGTTTGTTACGAATAAACATCTTGCATGAATGTCGACCAAAATACGGTATCATTTGTTCATCTATGGACAAAAATGTTTCAAAAACGCCAAATTGCATATATTTACGGTTCAACGCATCGATAAGAGGACGAACTTTAGCAAATCTGTCTGTGGAATCAATTTCATTATTATCCATTAAATGGAAGATCCTTTTGATCAATTGGAAGTTATAACGTGATAATGCTTGCTTAACTACAGGTATACCAAGTGTTTGCTGTGTACTCCAATAATGTTCAACGTGAGGTACTTTGTGATAGCCACTTAGTATCAAAATTCCGATGAAACGATAGATCTGCTGTTTAGTAATATCTGTCACGATATTATTCTGATGAGCATATATATTTGTATTCACGACGAGCATTTCCATTATTTCTTCATCGAAAAACTGTAGAAACAGTTCAAACGGTGTTTTTCCACCTGAAAGATTAAGCCAAAAAAATTATCATGAACTTTACTCAGATTTACTCATAGATTCAACGATTTTTTTTTTTTGCAGTGGTTGAACAGCTGCTTCATCAGGCGGACCGAATTCAAAATCAACACGTTTGGTTGTTTTCCATTTAGGTATACCAAACAACAACAACCAAAAAGGAAATATACCAAAATCCTTTTCTGCAGTATGCTTTGTAGTTTTTTTAGAAAGAGATGGTCCAGCCTCAGGTGTTTCAGATGAACATGGTGATGGAGATGCAAAATCTACGACACCTGATTCATGCTCGACTTCTAATTCTCCACATACATCGGTCATAGCTGGTACTTCTGTTATCAACTCATTATCATCAATTAGTTCTTCGTCACTGACTGCATCAACATCTGCTGGTGGAATGTGCACAACACGAGCAATTTTATTCGAAGGAACTTGATCAACTTTCCTTCGTTTAGCAGAACTTGGTACTTCTTCGTCTTCAACCTCACTGCCTGATGTATCGATGTAGGATTCAATTTCTTTAATGGTTAAAAACCGCCGACGATCCATTGTTCTTCAATGAAAAATTAAGTAACACACCGAAATTCGAACAAAACACACTCTTTTTACCAAAAAACTACGAAAAGGTTCCACGAAATATTTTTATTTTTATATTTCCAAGCACAAATAACAATGAACGCGTTTGTGGTACAAAGTGTTATGTCAAACTAATATACACATGCATTTTCGCGCCGAAAATAATGTCATTAAAGCTTTAGAGTGATATGCGTCGTTTCAACCAGCGTTGCGTTTTCGCAACACCTATTTTTAACAGGTGGTTTCCACCAGATGGCGCTAGCTTTACTGGCAGCTGGTACACTGTCATTGTTATTTGATGTTTTATTTTTAGGAAACACGAATAAAACGATTAAAAAAGTTAAATTTAGTATATAAACGGCTTTTTAAAAAAAATATTATTTTTCAATACTTATTTTCACCTGCGCTGCCTCTAAATAGGACTACAGGTAAAAAAAATCAAAGTATTTTTATAAAGCTAAAGGTCCAAATTACGATGTAAAATAAAAAGTAAGCAAATATCTTCTGTTTTGCGTAAGTTACAATTGATGGAAGTTGCTGTTGCGAAAACGCAACGGCGGTAGAAAATGGGTTAACCCCATCCTTCATTTAGACATCTGAAAACTAAATTCGCATAACTTAAACATAGTGCCAAAGCAGACCAACCACACAGGGTTTCTATACATTTCGTCTACAGCGCCATCCATTGCGTTCATTTTCTGCAAAACCATTGCTTACCATAAAATGAATACGTGTTATGAATTTCACCTTTAACTCCAGCGGCACTAGTCAGGTAAATTTTAATCAAAAGAATTTTCCATTATACAGGTACATAGCTCACATTTAAAATTTGAACAAAATCGGTTAATAAATACGATTTTTATAAATAACTCTACCCCAGCACCACCTAGCGAGTTTTCTAGTAGCATGTAATTGGACCATATATGTATGTAAGATAACCTCCGACAATCTGACTGAACTCTATTCAGTGGTTTTTGAGTTTATTCCGAACAACAAAAACGGCTATCATTTTATGCAAATAGGTATGTCGATAGAACAGTTTATAGCGAAACTCGTAAAAGCAAAGCTCCATTCTTTGTGAAACATTTAAAAAATATCTTCAAAATTTTCACATAAATTTTACCTTACTCAAAATTAAAGACAAAGTTACATTAGTTCAATGGGGTTTGGAAATCTCGGAGAAAATGGTTTCCAATCGAATGATACTTGCGCGTTTACGTAAACGTATATCGATCCAGCCTTTCCAACATATGTAGCTGTGTAGAATTTCAGGACGTTAGGAATATCCAGAGCTACATACCGAGTAAATTTTTGGTCAGAATATTTATTTTCGACATGTTGCCAAATATGAACCAAGTCGGTGCAGCCGTTTAGTATTTTAGTGAAATACATTGTAAAGAGAACTGTATGAAATTGTAAAACGTGACGTCTCAGATTTCTTAATTTTTTGACAGCAACAACGAAAAGTTTTAATTTTTTTAGCGAAAAACCTTCCACACAGAAACAAAAAAAAGTAAGTTTGTGGCTATATCAAGGTGAAATTTTGAGAACGGTCCGTTGCTAACTCTAAATATAACAACGACGTGCTGGAAAATGTTAATACGTTCAAATACCTAGGAATAATGATCGGCGATAAATTAAAACAAAAAAAAAAAAATGGATTCTATATTTTCAATT
>NW_023458555.1:111892970-111929518 GCF_013731165.1 Rhagoletis pomonella
AAGTTATAGCACTATTTCGGAGATCACCACATCTCCTCATCAGACTTTTTTTTTCTAGACTTCAGCAGGATTTATTTATATTAAAATTTGATTTAATTTTAATTTATTCAAATTAATTTAATTTATTATAATTTCCTTCAATTTAAATTCTTGCAATTAGTTTAATTCGATGGATGTGAATTTAAATTAGTGTGAAGAAATTCAATTGAGATATTTGTTTTTTTTCATTTGTTTTCTTGTTATGAGGCTTGGTTAACCAAGTATGCCTTAAATGGTGAGACTAACTTCTGATGTCACCTTTGTGAACGATTCGACCTGATTGAGTTTTGACTGTAGTCCTGTTATTCTCTGCGACTATTTCCTTTTTATATCTCGATGATAGCTTAGAGCCCAATCGATTATTGATTTTAACGAATATTTCCTCACCTACAGAGTAATCTTTCGTTTTTTGTCTGTTTTTATTGTGATAATCTAGGTCCTTTACTTGCTTCCTTGTAAGTAAGGCTACATTTTGTTGTCTATGTCTTTCTAACTCTTGGGGTCTGTGGTAACTCTGGTACCGAAGAATGTTTCTAGCGGGGTTTTCTTAGTAGTGGAATGAATTGTTGAGTTGTATTCTTTGACAGATTTGAAAAGTAACTCTTCAAAAGTGAGACTATTGTTATCGGACTTTAAACGTCTCATAATTTCAGAAAGCGTGGAGTGAAATCTCTCCACTTGTCCGTTTGTCGTGCTAGCGTAAGGGGGTGTGACATATACTTCGATATTCATTTGATCCTTTAATAACGACGAAATTGAAGAGGAGTTCAGTGATTTCTCATTATCGATTACTACAAGTTTAGGAATTCCAAAAGCAATCATTAGCTCGTGTATTGGGGTCTACTGCCCTGGATGGTATTATTTTGGCTTGTGCGTATTTAGAATATTTGTCGACAGAAGTGAGAATAAACCTTTTCTCTGTGGAGTAAATGTCAATGTGAACGATTTCTCCAGGGTTTTGTGGAATTGGAGTGGCTTGGATTCCTGGTTTTGGGGGATGCCTATCGTATTTTTGCTGAAGGCAAGTTGAACATTCCTTGACCTTTTTCTCTATTTTGGAGTACATGCTAGGAAAATAGTATTTTTTAAGAATTTAAGTTTTATTTTCGCGGCTATTTCTATGAGCTCGTTGATGTTCTCTTATTACACTGTGAGACAAATGGTAGGGGTCAGTGATCGGGAAGGGTTCAAACTACCGGGGAAAGTTATATCGGTAAAAAAGAAGTTATACGTGTCCCGGCCTTTCGCTGGGTCACGTCTAGGAATCGAGATATATCGATTTGAAGTTAGTAACTATCATATAGGGGAAATTGTCACCTTTGGTGGTCTTTGTTTGACATAACTCGAGAACCACTAGTCCGATTTTGCTCAAACAAATTTAAAAAAATTAAAAATTTTAATTCCTTTAATCTGTTCATATAACGTTTTTCTATATAATCAACAGTTTTGCCGGTAAAAATAAATGTATGAAGAAAAAAAATATTTTTTGCCTAAAATATTAAATTTTTTTATTTTTTAAATACATAAAAAATCCAAAACGGAAAAAAAGGCAAGTCGTATTACTTTCACGCAAAGTCCCATAACCTTTAAGCAAAATGAGACATAGATCATGTAAATCGATGGACGCGTTTCGCTTTTATTCACAATCTAGTGAAAAAAAGACCACCAAAGGTGACAATTTCCCCTATATGATAGTTACTAACTTCAAATCGATATATCTCGATTCCTAGACGTGACCCAGCGAAACGCCGGGCCACGTATAACTTGTTTTTGACCGATATAACATTTCCCGTTGGTTTCATCCCATCCCGATTTTGACTGTCGCATAGTGTTATTATTTCTTCTTGCTCGGTTTCGTTTGTGATGTCTTCAAATAAGTTTTGTGTAAAGCGGATTTTTATGTTTCTGAAATGTAATGGATAAAATTCTTGTATTCTACCCATAATATTTTCTGTTGTGTAGAGCCCATTAGGAAGAGCTGGATCCAAACGTTGTTTAAAAATATCAATTAAGTCCTGTGTGGAGTAGTCACTTTTAGTTATAGTCATGCCTATTACGGTATCCGAGGGAAGCCATTCGCACGAATCTAATACTTCACTCTCGCTTGTTATGACAGTGAGAATCAGATTAGATCCGCGCGGATGGCATCCGTCGAATATCGTAATAGGCATGAACATGATACAATAATTTTTAGAAGGTAGTTTCCCTTCTTCTTTTTATCCGCCATGTTAGCTATCTGACAGAAAACGTGTTTCGTATTTTTTGTTGTACCAACTTTTTCAAAAAAAAACAAAACCAGCTTTTGACGTTGGAAAAATAAAACAAAGAAAAGCCAAACATATAAGTAGAGAAATTTTCGAATATTTTGTAATAATTTTCTTCATAAAAAATTAACTGCTGCTTTCGTGGATATTGCAACACACGGAGTAGATGTAAGGACACAGCTATAAGAGCCACCACACGTCACAGACTTTATCGGCCGCCTATTTAAATGATAGGGCTCGCTTGAAATATGTACATGAAGATGTATGGAGGTGCGCACGTTATACCAGCTTAATCGCTCTGACTAATAAGTTGTGGTGCAATGGAAAAACTAGCGAGCACATCTAAATTGGCGGCCGATAAAGTCCGTGGTGTGCGATGGATCTAATCCATTATAAACAAGAAATATTGCTGTTATATTTTCATTTTTATGATTTTTATTCATGTGATTAGCAGTGGCAAAAATGTATGTATAAAATACGTATATTTATATTAAAAATTAAGTGATCAGTTATGAAACATATAAATCTTTACATGTTCTGTTAAAAAATATCTAAAATAACAAGCGATAATCCCCAAGTTCTATATCGTAGCAGTGGCCACATTGCGTGTTTGTCACAGACACGGTTTATGTCAAAAATTTTGAAGTGAAACTACCTTCTAAAAATTATTGTATCATGGGCATGAATATGTCTGTGATAACTGGGGAAAGGGAGATCAAAAGTGTAGTTGTTTTGATTTCCAATTAGTATAAATAATTGGTTCTTAAAGGCGTTAATTGGAGCTTCTGTAGCAGGTATGAGAATATGTGCAGAGCGTTAGGGTGTTTATGTCAGATTTTGGGGGTCTAGAAAGGGCGTCTGCAACTACGTTAGTTTTACCAGGTTTATACTTGAGCTCGTAGTTATATTCTTCCAAAATGCATTTTCACCTTTTCATTTTTGCATTATGGTTTTTATTGCTTAAAGCGAATGTAAGGGGTTGGTGGTCAGTGTAATTCCTTAACGTGTTCATTGCCCAAATTATCGCCAGCATTTCTTTTTTATTTGCGGCGTAACTTTCTTCTGTCTTTGATAAGGATCTTGATATGATATGGTATGGTAGGTTTACCTGCTTGCTCTAAAACAGCACCTAGAGCATAGTTCGATGCATCAGTAGTTAGGTGAAATTCTCTCTTAAAATCGGGGTATGTGAATATAACTTCTTCTGATACTAATGAATTTTTAATTTGGTGGAAGGCCTGTTTTGCATTTTCATTCAGTGTGATTAGCTTTTTGCTTGAGGCAGTTTTTGAAACTCGTCCGTTTTCTCTTCTGAGCAGGGAAGTCAGTGGCTTTGCTAATTTAGCGTAATCACGGATAAAACGTCTATAATAACCTGATAATCCAAGAAATGATCTCAGATCTTTCAGTGTTTTTGGATAGGGGACTTCTTGGATAGCTTTTACTTTGTCAGGATTTGTCTTAATACCCTTGCGTGATATGATGACGCCAAGGAATTCTACTTCGTCCTTGAAAAAGTCGCACTTATCCAGTTGTACTTTCATTCGAGCATTTTCAAGAGTTCGGAAGATAGTTTCTAAGTTCTCTAAATGGCTACGTTCGTCCTTACCAAGCACAATTAAGTCGTCTATATAGGCATAACAGATTTTTCCAATGTGGTCCCTGAGTATGTCGCCAAGGGCGCACTGAAAAATGCCTGGGGCATTTTTCAAGCCGAATGGGAGTCTCGTAAACTCATACTTCCCATTGTTAACTGAAAAAGCCGTATTTTCCATGTCACATTCCTTTAAGGGAATTTGATGTAAGCCACTTTTCAGATCTAGGACAGAGAAAAATTTGGCTACTTCCTGGTTGGGAAATTATTTCGTTAATTTCAGGTATTGGGTACTTGTCCGCTAATGTCACTGCGTTCAATTTTCGGTAGTCAATAACTATTCTGTATTTTTTCTGTGCAGAGGCATCTAGTTTTTTGTTTAGTTAGTTTTCTACACAGTGAGTGAGTTATATGTTGACCTTGATGGTCTACTTATTCCATCTCTTAGTAGGGTTTCAATCTCTTGAGTCACGAAGGGTACGGATAATATTTGGAATAAATAGGGCTGTCTGAAATAGTCTTAATTTCTCCCACCACAGTGGTTGTATAAGTGAGCTTTGCGTTAGTTAATGTCCTTCTTCTGGTGCAATGTCATGTGTTCTGTCCTAATGTAAATTTTATTAACGTCCGCTGAGAATTTCTGTTTAATTTTGATAACTGTACTGTTGCCAATTTTGAGTGTGTTGTCATGGATATTTATTATGGCAGACAAATCTCTAAAGGTACTGGCCCAATGCAGGCTTGCTTTGCTTGCTTCGCTTTGAGAACCGTCAAAAGTTATTTGGGGTATACTAAAACGTATGAAGGGTGGACAAATGGCAGCTTTGCTTTAAGCGCCTCAAAGTTTCAAATAAACAAATGTTTTATTTGAAAGCGTCTTGTAGGCTTTTGACAAAAAGGTATGTTCCCGTTCTAAATAAATTCAAATAAACTGCTGCTTTTATGAACAAAAATTTGCTAACGTAATTAAAAAAAATATGTATGTATAATATAAGTAATTCAAAGTACAATAAAAAAGATTTTATGTTTCCATATCTATATTTAACATGTCGCTGGCTTAAAGTAAAAAGTTGCTAAGTCCATTTTTTTAGATTTTACTGGAACTTTGAATACAAGATTTTGCGTGTTTAAAGCAAAGCAAAACTCCATACGAATCAATAGGATTCATTCTTAAAAGATTTCGCATTATTTTGGCCTTTTTGGATATTTGGGGCCTCTTTTTGATTTAGAAAATTTGTCTCTTATTGAATACAAACGAGAAAAAAAAATTAAACAAGTACCTTAATCCTTAATTTCTCTTGCTTCCTATATCAAAATATGAGGTTTCATAAAATGTAGACTTAGCAAGTTTTTACACAAAGCTAGCGACATTTATGATGTAAAACTACTGGTCAGTCGTCTCTTGAAAAATCGAATTTTTTTGGGTTTGTTGTTTTTAATAAATGTAATATATATAGTTATATATGTATGTATAATTATTATCATTCCTTTGAAATGCAAAAATTAATTTGCATTAATTTAAAAATAAATCTGAAAATATTGTTTTGTATCTTTTTTTAATTTTCTGGAAGTTTGTGGGGAAATTATTCTTAGTGTAAGTGAACAGACCTTGACTTTTTACTAGGAATGTTGCGAATGTGGAATTTTAGACATCCGCGGATGCAAATGCGGATGTCGAATATTTTTAAGAAATAATTTTGGTGAGTGCATTAGGTGATTTAGGTAAATAAAAAATGGAAAAGTTAGTAATTTTTAATAGTGGTTCTTTTATTTAGTACTTAGATTAAGAAATTGGAGCATTGTATTCAAGAAAGTAATTTCGCTGCCTTTTCCGATTACAGCCTGTTTCCTAAACGGTCGTAAATCAAGCCTGTGCACTAAGTAACTACTCGCTCGAGGCGACAAACATGAAAAGCAAGAAACTAGACAAAATTGTAAATTTTTTTCGATTGACGCTGCACCAGTTGAGAAGACTTTCAGTTATATTTCTTTTTTATTGCGGTGCAATAATTCCTTTTAGACAATTGCATCGGGGCTGCAAGTGTCGGATGTGTCCTCCTGACTTTCATCTTCACAATCTAGTATCATGGCAAGATCGTTGTTTAAACACCGTTCTGTTCAAATTTGGAAAACCAATTCTTTTGTTTGTTTCAGAATTTGGAGAACCTGTTACGTCATCAGCGTTTTTCGATTTTAGTTTTTGTAATTCATTTTTAATCCTGTCTTCTGTGACTGGTTTGAAAAATGTGTGCTTATAGCGACGTTGTGAATAGGTGGATATGGCAAATAAATTGTTATTTTCTAGGGATGAAAATTTCGAAGAAAATTCTGTTTTGAAAGTCGTGGCTGCCAGCAGAATTAGTTTAAAATCCTGTTATTTTGTTAAAAAGTTACCCCGATTTTTATAATAATTTGAATTATTGGAATCACGGCCAGTATTGATTAGCTTGTATATAGTTTTCTTTTTATTAGTTAGTTGAGCTCGGCTTTTCCTAGTTGCAGGCAGTCACAATTAATTACTCACTGCTGTCGGTACCACAAGCCATCAAAACCGTTTTGTTGTTCCATTCCATGCGCTCAATGTGCTGGGATATATTTTTTGATGTGGGGACTTATGATTCGATGAAATGCATCATAATCAATCAAAAAGTGAATTTTGGATTTTTAGGTAGTTAAGCCCTTTCCATACTATACTAACGATATATTGCATGCCAAGTCTACTGCTCAATAGATATAAAATTCACCTTGAATTAATTCTTATTTAATTTGTGAGCTGGCTGTCAACTTATTTAGTACATATCATTTCATCTTTATTGCGATGCGTGCTAATTTTGACAATTTACACAAAATTAAAATAAATGTTTTTGTTTCTGAGCCGAAAGACTAATAAAAGGGAACACGGAGCATACTAAGTTTTATGAGAAAAAAAAATTACACTTTTCTAAGAGCATCTCCACAGGCAAAAAGTGTTGGCTACAATTTTATGTTTGCCAGATATACGTTTTATCAGTGCACTTGCACAATATTCGCATTCGTAAAAGATCCGCATTGATTATTGCGAATAACGAAAGCGAATGCGAATGTTAAAATTTATGCGGAAGTTCCGCGGTTGCGAATATTCGCAACAACCCTGCTTCTTACCTACACAGCTGGTTGCTTTGACAGCGTTCCAAGCCGCCATTTGGCCAAACGAGTTTTTGAAGTAAATCAAAGCAAACTAAAGCAGGCAAGGCGTGCAAAGCAAGCCTGCATTGGGCCAACGCCTTAAGACTGTCGTTACCGAGGATTCCGTGGAAAGAACTCAATGTTGGGAGTAGAAAGAATATTAAATCCGTATCTTTTTTCCCGAAAATATTTACCAGAGTGTGGTGGGTGATTTCTACTTTTCCGGCTATGGAGTTTGCGAAGAAAGGTTGTTCGTTAAGAAGTCGTTTTGGAACCAGATGTGGCTGGATATAATTTTTACTAGAACCAGTGTCTAGCAATATCTTAAGAATGTCTCCGTTCTTCGTCCTGCACTCTATGTACGGTAACGAAGAACACGTCATTTTAAAAAATTTATGTCCGTAAAGTCAGCTGGAGTTTGTTCATAATCCTGAGATAACTGCAAATCATCTTCGTAGTTCAATGCGGTCTCATATTCGTCCATTGTAGGTGTCCATTCTTGATCATATCCGGTCGGAATCCGTGCTTCCTTGAGGAACTACAGGCTCATCACTCGAATTGAGAAATTCGTGGTTTGGATTCACTATATCATTAACTAGTTTCTGTCCCTCACTCTGAAAAACTGTTCGGACTATCCTGCAGATAGTCTCTTCTAGTCCTGTCATAGCACTGCTGCTGCTGGCTGTAGTGCCAGTGGTAAGTATGGAGGGTCTAAGAACTGACGGTATGCTATCCTCAGTCATTTTGATTGTCAAGTTATTCGCACTTTAATTATTTATTTTTTCCTATTTATAATCCGTTAAGTTGTTTTTTATAACTATGTTATTTAAAAAAAATTCACAAAAATTGTAATTTCATAAAAATTACTATTTGATTTTTTGTCACATAAACTAATCTATTGTGAATATTATAATTGTCTTTTCCAACAAAATTCACTTTGTTCGTAAGGATTCTTACTTGCTTAAAAAAAAGTTCTTATGCTTTTCGCACCACTAAATATATTGCATTCACTTATAATTACATAAACTTACAAAATCAAATAAGGTTGCCTCCTGCGAGGCAATGGCCAGGATTGTTCCAGTTTGTTCGGGGATGATTCCCACGATGACTATGGCTCCTGTGTCCACACACGCTTTGTGTCCAGTGACTTAAGCGTTCCTCCCCAGAAATATTGTATCGCTCCAGTCGTATGATGTGATGTCCTGCCGCTGATTAGGAGGCCTTTTTTTAGGACATTTCTTTTTCACTCGCGACTGGGCTCCACGTCAGGGCGCCAGTTAAACTACCCGGCTTCGGTAGGTACAAAAAAATTGTTCCAGAGGAGGCCGGTCTTTATTTGTTGATATGAGTTTAACAACTGAACTTACACTTGTCTTAATTCTAAAGCTAAACCTACAAGTTAAGCCCGAGTGCTGTCAATGTGACAGGTATTTTGCTGATTCGGCGTTTCCCACGGAAACGCCAGTCGCTGCTCTGGAATTTGTTGCCCAACTTTTTGGTTGCGCGTGTAAGGTGCTGTATTACCATCTTCTTTATTTTGAGTTGTATGAATTGCTCATTCTTATGTGGGGTTATGTGAAGTATTGCGTTAGCTTACATACGTAGTTTGAATACATCACGGTAATTCATCTAAATGCGAAAATGCCTCGTAACCATGTAAACTTGGTAAACTTACTTACCTTTGTATAGAACATTATATAGTTGTGTAGTAGGGATGTTAATTTTTCGGCTTTTTCCGATCCCGAGATTTTCGGGATTGCGTTGTCACAATCCCGGTATCCCGGGATTAGTCCTAAAATTTATATATTCATTACTTCTCAACAACTTGAATCGAAAAAATTGCTTCTATGTTGTTTGAGAAGCTCTCCTACCATGAAATAAATAAATGGGTTTGAAACCTACCCTTTTATTTAAAGCGGCGTTTTTATTTTTTCTCTCTGACCGCAGGATTTATTTTGAAGGACTTTGTAATTTCAAAGATATGATTAATTCCAAAAATTATTAAATAAATTCAATGCAATGTAGAATAAAAATATGGATAACAAATGCAATAAGAAATTCCGTTAGAATTTAAAAAATTTAAATTTTTTGGATTCACAAGGTCGAATAGGTAATTTTTAAGCTGACAAAGTTAGAAGAACGGAATTCGAGCATTTCATCGAGCTTATATAAGCCCTTAACACATAATTTTTTCAGAAACATATATTGCGAAATTTCAAGGATAAAGTTTTAAAATGACATTTTCAATATTTACCACCCCTTCCGCACCAGAAACTTGAATCTGTTTAAATTCTACAGGCTTTCTTCATTAATTTTATACCCATACTTCTTCTCTAAGCACATTTCTCTGAATTTTTTAGATCATTTTTGAAATACTGACGTCACAGTGAAAAACACAATTTTACTATATTTGGCCCATGGTTTCGCGACTATATTGATATTTGTGTTTAAAATTTACTATCGCGCGATGTTATATATAAAATAAATACACATTTATAAAAAAATATTAATTATTAAATAAAAAAGAAATATAGCCAATACTGGTCAAGAAAAGGAGTTTCTATTATTGCCATCAGTGCATATTACAAATCCCGAAAATCCCGGGATTACTTTGCAAAAATCCCGCGATTTTCGGGACCTTAAAAAGTCCGGGATCCCGGGATCCCGGGGTAAACATTCCTATTGTGTACATATATAGCGTATTTAAATTCATACATAAATAAATTTACCATCACCCCAAATTCACGCTTTCATTTAATATACCGGAGAAGAAATGTTTGCAGCGCTCTACAACTATAATATAAGATTGTAATTAAACGAATTTCGATACAAAAACAAAATTTGCCTAAGTACATTAAATGTTCATTTTATGAATTTATTTTAAGGCAAGTCTAATGGAAGTAAGTTTCTACTATTCGCAATCTGGTAGTTCTTGCTTGTGTTTGTAAGTGGTTTTGTGATACTGAAATATTTTCATTGGATTCATCTAAATCAATATTTGTTTCAATTGCTTCGGTTACTGGAACATTAGCTTTTAATAGGATATTATGGAGCACTACACAAGCGTTTATTATTTTTCCTGCTTTTTCTGGTCCATAGCATAAAGTTCTTTGTCGAGATAAACATCGAAACCGGCCTTTTAAAATTCCTATGTAGCGCTCAACTACACATCGCGTTTTCTTATGTGCCACATTACATCTTTCTTCTGCTTCATTTGCTGGATTAGCTATAGGAGTCATCAACCATGGTTGGAGTGGAAATCCCCTATCCCCTAGCAATCATTAATTACGATGACCTCTCGTGTACTTTTCTTTTAGATAGTTATGAATTGCCGAAGTTCGCCAGATGTATGTATCATTCGACGTACCTGAAATTTGGTGTTTTGAATCGCAAATACGTAATAAGTTGATGGAATGACCACCTATAGATGTACACAATTGACTGAGTTTAATTTTTCAAATTGAAAGTACAAAGAACTAACCTTTTCTACAGTAGTATACACTTTCTAGATCTCCTTTAGGTGCTATAATTTTGATGTGACTCCCATCCATCAAACCAATTATACCCGGGAAAATATATTTTTGGCAAAATTCCGCTTTTATGCCAGGTTCCTCCGCTTCATTTGGAAACCGCACGCAAGTCGCTTGAACAGTGTTGAGAATGGTTGTGACTTCCTCAACACATCTACTGACAGTCGTTTGTGATAAACAGGACAAAAAATCTTGTCCTATCGGGCGTTGGTAGTTTCCGGTGGAAAAAAATCTCAAAGCGGACAACATTATCATATACGTAGGAATAGTAGTATTTCGTCTCGAAGACCGGAAAAACGGCGAAAGCTGGGCTAGGGTCTCGTTGAAAATAGTTTTTGGAAATCTATATAAATATAAAACGCTCCTCCCCGCTTATCTCAAATGGATTTTGCACATCTCGCAGATTCGTTTTTTTCGACCACCATAGTCTGGCTTAAATACAAAAATAACCATATACATACTATGCCATCTGCGATACGTTCAATGCGCGCTGCTTATGGGGGGACGCAAACGTGTACTATAAGTCTGCCAGCACTGACCGCTCAAAAACTTCTCGACAAGTCGAAAATCCGCATAGGCTGGGTATATGCCGCGTAAGACAAAACGAAGTGGTAACCAGATAATTTAGGTGCCATGACTTCGGGCATGTGGCTAGGCCATGTCGGAGCGAGGAGGATCGCACTAATCTCTGTTTTAGATGTGGCAATCCAGACCATAAGGCGAGGTTCTGCTCGAACCAACCTTCATGTACACTTTGTCTCAAAGAAGGGCAAAATAACACCAATCACGTGACAGGAAGCCGAACATGTCCTTTTTTTCAAAAGGCAAAAGCATACACGGTACCAGCAAAAACACCATGAAGTTATTGCGGCTCAATTTAAATCACTGCGAAGCAGCTCAAGACTTACTTGGCCAAACGGTGTCTGAGCTGGACATAGACGTCGCAATATTAAGTGAGCCATAAAAAAAAACAGAAAAGAGGTCTGGTGGGTCAGTGACACAACCGGTAAGTCTGCCATCTGGAGCTGCGGAAGTACACCAAAACATCTCGGGTTAGTCTTATCGGCGGCCGGTTTTTATGTGCCAGAATAAACAACCTTTACGTTTACAGCTGCTACATTCCACCTAGTACTGACTTGGTTAGCTTGATTTCAATTATAACCGAATTAGTTAATGACGCTAGGCTAAGAAACGCGGCTCTCATTGCAGGGGACTTTAATGCATGGGGGTGCAAAAGAACTAACCCGAAAGGAATAGAGATCCTTGATGCACTGGCCTCACTTAACCTGGTATTGCTCAACAGCGGAAATGAAAACACCTTCTTCAGAAACGGGGCTGGTTCTATCATAGACCCCTTAGCTGGCACATGAGCGAGTGCTACACACACAGCGATCATCGCGCTATCATTATAACCATCGAACGAGCACGGGCAAACACGGTACTCCCTAGTGGAAATCTAGGTTGGAAAGCCAAAAGCTTTGACGAAAAGCTCTTCGAAATAGCATTTAACGATGCAAAGTATCGCTTTCGATGGAGACTGCAGCGTCTGAGCTAATGAAAGCTATAACTACAGCATGCGACATATCCATGGTGCGACAAGGTCGACACAAAACACGCAAGCCGCCGTATTGGTGGAATGACCAGATTGCTGAGCTGCGCGCACGGTGCAATAGGGCTAGACGCATATGTCAACGCTCGCGTCAAGCAGAAAGTGCTATACAGCTTAGGCGGGCATACAAGGACAGCAGAAGGCAACTTAAGAATGCTATCCGGTGCAGCAAACATAGAATGTTTAAAGAGCTATGTGATGGTGTCGATAGCAACCCTTGGGGGTTTGCCTACAAACTGGTACTTAACAAATTGAAGAAAACAACCCAACCAACATGCCCAGCACTTTTAAGGCGAATTGTAAAAGAACTCTTCCCTCAACAGCCCAGATTCAGCAGAAATTCGGCACGCGATTCTGACAGAAATATCCCGATAGTAACAACAGAAGAAGTACTCAACGCAGACGCAAACTCTCAGCTAAGAAAGCGCCAGGACCAGATGGCATCCCAAACATTGTCCTTAAGAAAGCGGTCGAAATTAAGCCACAAATATTTGCAAGTGTTTTCAGTACATACCTGCAAAATGTAGTTTTCCCTAAAGTTTGGAAGCTGCAAAAATTGGTGCTATTTCCAAAGACACCGAGCCCTTCTTCGCGTGCTGGTTTTCGCCCTTTGTGTATGCTAGACCGGCAAGATGTTCGAACATATCATAAAAACCCGGCTCGAATCATTAACAGACAAATAGCTGTGGAATAACCAGCATGGCTTTAGGAAGAAACGAGCGACAACAGATGCGATCGAAACCGTGAAATCGATTGCACAAAAGGCAATAGCAGGAAAGCGCTGGTCAAGGGGTGCCAAAGAGTACTGTTTGGTAGTGACTTTAGACGTGAAGAACGCATTCAACACTGCGAGCTGGAAAGCAATATTAGAAGCACTTGGAAGCATGAATGTGCCAAGGTACGTTCAAACTATAATATCCAGCTACCTCAATGATAGAATTCTGTGCTATGATAGTGACAACGGACTAGCACAGTACGAGATCACGGCAGGTGTACCACAAGGATCTGTTATTGGACCTACCTTATGGAAAATTATGTATGACGGCATCCCGCGGCTAGCAACACCTAAAGGGGCAACATTAATTGGCTTCGCGGACGATGTGTGCGTCGTTATAACTGCAAAGACACTTTCTAAGGCAGTAGAAATCGCGGAAAAATCCATAAAAGCTGCCCAAGATTGGTTAAATTTAAACTCATTAACGCTGGTAGCCCACAAGACGGAGGCTGTTCTTATCAGCAGTCGGAAGAAGGTGGAAAAAGTAGAGATCAGAGTAGGTGACACCACGTAAAGTACTCGGCGTCCTGGTTGATCACCACCTTTGCTTCCGAGATCATTTGGAATACGCCAACAAGAAAGCAGCGACGGCAAAAGCAGCTCTGTCTAGGCTAATGGCGAACGTCGGTGGACCAAGACAGCAGTCTAGGCAAGTATTAGCAGGCGTAGTACGATCAGTAGTCCTCTATGGATCGCCAGTGTGGTTCGAAGCTTTTAAACGGCCATCCTACACCCGAGAAATAAATGCTACGTATCTCTTATGTGCTCTTAGAGTGTGTTCAGCTTTCAGAACCGTTTCCGAGGATGCAGCTTCTATCATCGCGGGATTATGTCCACTTGACCTCGTAGCTCAAGAATTGCACGAAAAAAAATGCGAACCGTGACCAACTTCGCACAGTACGCAGCGCAGTTAAAACCGCAGCAAAAGAACGCACTGAAGCACAGTGGCAGGAATGGTGGGACAGAACAACAAAGGGTAGATGGACTTACCGCGTCATACCAAAAATTGGCACTTGGCTCAGCAGGAAACACGGCACAGTCGATCACTATCTGACCCAAGTCCTCAGTGAACACGGATGCTTTAAAGCATACCTTTATCGCTTCGGACATGCGCAAAACCCTTATTGCGAGCGCTGTGGACCGACGGTTGTTGAAGACGCCGAGCACGCATTTTTCAAATGCCCCCGCTTCGACTCCATGAGATCCGTACTTAATACCAAACGTGGCTCGTGTATAACACCAGAAAATATGGTACCGATAATGTTAACGAGCGAGAAAGCATGGAACGATGTCTGCCATTTCTATGCCGAAATGATTAAAGTCCTTCGACGCAACTTAAATTAGCAGCCGCTACAGTCTTGGCGCAACAAGCCGGTTTTCTTGAGAAGTAACGGCGTTAAGTGGGCGAGACTCTAAAAATCGAATAAGCGATATTAAATTGCTATATGCAGTCTATACTTTACTTAGATACGAACTTCCTAATAGGACAATCTAAATAGGTGGGTTGGTTTAACACCATATCGACTTTAACTGCGGGTGGTATCATGTAAACAGTAACGGACGTAGAGCTTAGTGCTCAGACCGCCTCCCGACGAAATACTTGACGGTGGTACCGGGGGGATCGGTACGTAGACGGTAGGAGGTTTAGTGGGTTAAAGTCTCACACTGACTGGTTTGGGGTTAAGGCTTTCGATGATTCCTCCTCTGAAAAAAAAAACCTACATATGTACATGAGAAGAGTATTTAACCTTGTCTACGCCGCAATCTAAATATAATAATATTTCCACTAATTAAATCCATTATGTTTTTCAATGTTAGTTTTTAGTTTGTTCTTCACTTGTTTTGTTGATATAATATTTCCTCACTGACAGATGACTTTTACATTTAGCGTGATATTTACACATTGGTTTAGAGAATCGCTTGAAACCTGAAAGTGTACACTTGAGAAAATATGAGTTTTGCACTCGGTGTACACTTTGCATTTTCTCACAGTTACAGAATCCAGCCCCAGCTAAGTTAGTTTCTAAAGAAGATTTACCAATATTACCTCTTTTGTTAAAGTTTTCTCATCTCATAGATTGCGATAATAATAACCACGCAGTGGAATTTACTGAGGCTAAGTGAGCTTGATATTTTCAGAGATCTGGATATTGATATGTTTTGGTAAAAAGTTTAGTCTATTAAAAATGGAATGAATGAAAGTAGCTTCATGCATCTGCCAATTTGTTTTTAATATAATTTCATTAGCACTTAGCTCTGCATACCGCAAATTTTCAACGCTTTCTTTGATTAAACTAAACTAAGAAATAAACTTAAGATACAGTTTCAATAGCATAATGTTATGCAAGGAACTTGTAAACAAAAATGACCCGCACTATGTGTGGTCAGCTGCTAAAGATTTGCATGTGTAATTAATTGGATTAAATTTTCTTTTAAGAAATTAAACTTTTTAGTACATAACATGTATGTATATAATTCATACAACCAAAAAATGTCAAATGATCGCATCTCTGTGCCTAAGACTGTACCTGCATTTATTTATTTCTTGTTTGTATAAAAATGTACAAAGTACATACATATATGTATGTATGTAAATGTTTTGTATTCGAAACATTTAGGGCCAAATTCACAGTGCGTAGTTAACTTCTGACAAGAGTTTAACTATCGATTTTGATATTCACAGTGCTCAGTTAACAAAAGTTTAAACCAGCATGCCCCATAGTTTAACTCGGGTGAAATAATTTCTTTTTTGTTTTGTGGAACGAATTTCAAATTTATATAGCAAAATGCTGATTTTTAGGATTTATATATTTTTAGGCAATATAAATTTCCATAGTAACTATGTGGCTCTGAATATAAATTGGCAGTTAAACTCTTGTTGGTAATTAAGTTAGTAATGGTTTAACTTAGCACTGTGAATCCGGCCCATAATCTTAAATAAATGAATTGTATGCTTTCAGAATACTTTTTTGTACACTGAGAAAAGAGTTTAGTTACGTCAACTAAATATGTTTTTCTCAACACATTATTTGGTTATAGTTACATTATTTGTTTATAGTTACCAAATCATGTGTTGAGAGGAATATATTTGGCTGACTTTTTTCTGAGTGTAATTGCAATTTATTTGGTAGGTTGTAAACGTTTTGTCGGATTTGGGAAAAAAATTGGTAGGGGAAAAAATTTTTAGTGGCAAAGCTGCTATGCACTTATGTATACAAAGCAAGAATTCGCATAAATTACGTTGATTAGTGGTCGCCGCTGCTTCCACTGAGTGATGCGCGCATCTTTGTTCTACTGCAGTTTAGTTCTACTTCAGTTTTGTTATGTTGTTTGTTTTGCCTATCGTGCAGCATTCGTTCGTATGACAAAATCTTTCCTCAGTGTAGTAGTTGATTTTTTATGCGAGTGAAGAAGAGATGCAGTGCTTAAAATGAGAGCTTACGGCTTGCAAGCCATTTATGGTGCTTGTGCAGCTCTCTAGTATACACCTTAAAAAGGAAATATTTTAGTGCTAAAATTTTAAAGCATAAAAATTACATTTTTTTTACGTTATAAGTCGGACAGGCGAAAACGAGCATTTATAAAAATAAAATTTTGCGTAAATTCTGTTCTTTTGAAGAGTCCCTCAAAGTTACATCAAAATCTAAAATAGGTCCGCGACTTCAATTAGTTGGTTTCATATGGAACGACTCTAGCATTAATTTTTGTCTACTTGGTTGGTTTAGCTTCAAGAAAGAATTTTATTTCGTTGACTTCATAGAATGAATAAAATAAATAAAGAGAAGTTAACTGGAAATAGCGTATAGCAGCGCAACTTTAACTGAATATCCAGAAATACAACTTTACTCTATTGCACCATTTAGAAAATAAAAAACAAATATGTATGTGCATATTTAATAAAATGTAAGAAATAAATTTAATTTTTTAAGCTAAAAGCGAAACCCCAAAAATTAGTTTTATTTTCTGAGAAAACTATTGGTGTGACAACATTAATACACACACGGCAAATCGGAGGGAAAACTTAGTCAAACGCGTAGTGAAATGTGCATTCGCCAAATAGCTATGTATTTTTTAATGATAATGTTTTTTTTTATTAAATTAATAGTTGATTTATTGTAAGATATTTTAGGTTATAAAAGTTCTATTTTTCTGATATTGGCCTTCTAATGAGTAAAATGTGTTTTCATGAATGCGCAGTGTTTCACATTATTTAAAATTTAGTGATAAATTCACCGAAAATTTATATGTGATCAAGTGGCATCAATTGTAACCAAATTCGTAAATGCCCAAAAATTCCGTCTGTTCAATTCCGCTTCGTATGTGACCAATTACATCTCAAATCATGCAAGCAGACTGCATCTACATATCTCTTCGAATCACTTGTAATTTTAGTATATTATTCTACTCGGAAAATAAGCGAATACGTATTTTTTTTTATTTATCATTATCATCAAAATTGCATGTTAATACAGTGGAAATTGTGCATATTGTGGAGAACACAGCATTTTGAATCGTTATATCTCTGAAATATTAATTCCTACGTACAAAACTGTTATAACAGTTTTTATAGATAATTGCATGATCTACTCTTTTGTGACACCTATTTTTATGATACACCTTACAGTTTGATTGAAAAATCCGAACAACCAATTTATGTGACATTTGGCCTCGAATACATTTTTTTGTGGATGTGGAATCGATGGGGGCTTTTCACATTTAATTTATAACGGCGTTCCCAACATTCGTACCAATTTCCAGCTCAATGCGAATCATTGTATGCTTACACCTATTTATTGAGCTAACTTGACTGGGATAATAATAGTATATTTTTTTTTTTATTTCCTTTAACTCTCTTGAAAGACAAAAATAACCTTAACACCATATATACCAAAACATAGGTGTTAGAAAAGATACGGCAACACCCTAGTGAATCGAAAGGAATTTATGGGGGACGTTTCTGCGATTGTTTTGACATTCTGCCTTTTTGATCTCTTTTTTGCACGTGTGCACACATAAATTGAAAATTTAAATCAGGATTGATCCCTTTTTGTACTAAAGTAAGTGCTATATAAAATAAATGTAATTATCATTTATTGAACAATTAAAATAAATTCACAGATATTTCAAACGACAGTCAAATAAAAGCGTTTTGAGAATTTGGGCGTGGGGTCCATCACTGAATCCGTAACAATTTTGAAATATTTTAACGTGCTTGCATTAATTCGCAAAATGCTAAAGGCTAAGACTACCGAAGGTTATAGCTGTAAGATCTGCAGCAAAGCTGATGATTCACAGATGGTTTGCTGTGACGAGTGCGAAACATGGTACCATTTTCGGTGCGTTGGCGTTACAGCTTCGATCGAAAATGTGGACTGGCGCTGTGCGGAGTGCCGCACTCCGTCGCGCAACACTATGGCAGGGCAGGAGAAAGGCCAAGAGGGCACATGCGACGGACTTGCTAAGAATCCAAATGCACAAGGTAATGGTGGGGAGCATGCCCAAAACGTCGTAGACGCCGAAGTCGACGTACGAGGTGCCCCACGCAGTAGTGCCAGCGATAAGTCAGCAAAGATGCGGCGACAACGTGCCGAAGCCGCACTTCTTGAAGAAGAGCTACAAATTCTTCGTAAAAGAGAAGCATTAATTGAAAGGCGCCGAAAACTTCTACAAAACCTCGAAACAGAAGACGAATGTTCCGATCTGGACGAAGGGTTGGACTCAACCGCGGTGGAAAAGTGGCTTAATGCAACTGTGCCTACCTTGCCCAACTCTGCGCCACCGAAAACACCGCACCAAGGTCACAAGACTCCAGCCGCGCAACCAGCCGGTCCCTCGGTTTCTCTCAGTCAGCCAAAAGAAGCACCCGACGACAGGAATTTCCAGCTCCAGATCCAGTCCCTGCTGGAAAAGGTTTCTATACTGGAGCAAAGCGTACACAACACGGCCGTTCCTGCAACCGGCGCAACATGGATACCTAAATTGGTACCCAAATGCTCGTCATCACCGACGGATTCTAAGGCAACTGGCGAAAACGTCCCGATGCCGTCACTCTGTCTCACCAAGAATCAGATCGCTGCGCGCACTAGTGTTGGTAAAGACTTACCTAAGTTCAACGGCAAACCGGAGGACTGGCCTTTGTTCCTAGCCACTTACCAGCAAACTACCGAACTATGTGGGTTCTCCGAGGGTGAAAATCTTTTACGTTTACGACACGCTCTAGAGGGAGCCGCTCGGGATGCCGTCAGGAACTTACTCTTACATACTTCATGCGTATCGCAAATAATCGACACGCTAAGAATGAAGTTTGGGCGCCCCGAGCTTATTATCGCTGTACTCGTGACACGAATCCGGGAAATACCAGTCGTAAAGGAGAACCGTCTTGAGGCTTTAGTCGACTTAGCCTTAGAGGTACAAAATGTTTGCGCAACAATGAAGGCTTCGAATATGCTGTGCTATCTCAACAACCCCGAGCTGGAGCAAGAGCTAGTGAACAAGTTGCCCGGACTTCTTGCCGCATTTTGGGGTATGCACAAGTTGCAGTTGACTTCCTGCAATCTCGAAAACTTCGCGGACTGGCTATTTCAACTCGCCCAAGGAGCGAATAGTGTATTGGTGCCGTCCGTGACTTCAAAACCATCCACCAAACGTGGATACTTAAATGCTCACGCTGGCGATGCCAGAACTGGGAAACACAGCCCGTGCGTCATATGTCATGGAAAGTGTAGTACGACGGAGAATTGCAGCAAATTTAGGGCTGCGGATAGAGCGGAGCGGTGGAACTTAGTGCGTCTAAGTAATTTGTGCCGTCGCTGCTTAAAGGTACACCCTCGTCTTCAATGCCCCTCTGATGTCGTATGCGGGATAGATGGTTGCGTTTCCATACACCATCCCTTACTTCACAAACAGCGGAACAATCCAGTTAGCTCACCACTGGCTAACTCCACGCTAAACACTCATAGCTGCGACATGGAATCAGTTTTATTTCGGGTGCTACCGGTAACGCTTCACGGTAAGAACATAAAGATTAAAACATACGCGTTTTTCGATGACGGTTCGTCACTTACGTTGATGGACGCCGAACTACAAAAGCAATTGAGACTTTCGGGCACAGCACAGCCTTTGTGCCTGAAGTGGACAGCGAACACCCACCGTTATGAAGACGACTCCCAGGTGCTCGAGTTGAATATATCTGGGTTCAACGACAAAAGACGTTTCACGTTAACGAACGTGCATACAGTAAAAAAACTTGAGCTTCCAATGCAGTCTATCGATGCCAGTAAGCTTCAAACCAAGTACGCACACCTGCGAGGCCTTCCGTTGTCCTCCTACGTCGACGCCGTGCCGAAGCTATTAATAGGTCTGAACAACAGTCGCCTGGGCCTAAGTCTTCGATCGCGCGAAGGGTCTGACAATGAACCGGTAGCAGAAAAGACACGCCTGGGGTGGACAGTAAAGGGTGTCCTGGCAGCGCAACGACGAAATTCCGGCTACCATGCATTTCACGTTTGCGACTGTGATACCGCAGCAAACGCCGAGTTACTACAAACCATTAAGGAGTACGTTCTTTTGGATAATCTGGAAGTCGTTGGAAAGGCTGGCGATCTGATATCCAAGGAAGAAAATCACGCGGTTGAGCAGCTCAAGTCTACTACCCGGCGTGTTGATGGTCGCTTCGAAACCGGATTAATCTGGAAATATGCTAACCACACGCTTCCTGACAGCCTACCGTTAGCCTTGCGGAGAGCGCAGTGTCTCCAGAGAAAGCTTACGCGTGATCCAGAACTCGCCGAGATTCTGTCATTCAAAATCGCAAATTATGTGGCTAAAGGATATGCTAAGGAACTGCCAGCCGATTCGCTGTTAGAAAAGGGGTGTTGGTACCTGCCCATATTCCCCGTACGTAATCCGAACAAGCCACAAAAGCTTCGCATCGTCTGGGACGCTGCCGCCAAAACCAGGGGGGTATCTCTAAATTCGATGCTCTTGAAAGGACCGGACCAATTGACCTGTCTACTATCTGTCCTAAGAAGATTCCGACAACGAGCAATAGCCTTGAGTGGAGACATAGAAGAAATGTTCCACCAAGTCCGCATCAGACGTGAGGATCAAAACTATCAGCGTTTTGTGTGGTTTGCACCCGGCGCCACTGAACCGTCAGTTTTCACGATGACAGTTATGACTTTCGGGGCCACCTGCTCACCTAGCAGTGCTCAGTACATAAAAAATCTGAATGCAGAGGAGTTCCGGAACCGCTTTCCGAGAGCCGTCGAGTGTATCGTCGACAACCATTATGTTGATGATATGCTTGATAGCGTGGACACAGTAGGTGAGGCTGTCAAGCTTGCCAGAGATGTCAAGTTCATTCATGGGGAAGGTGGTTTCCATATCAGAAACTGGCGGTCGAACTCCGAGTCGGTCCTACAAGCACTGCACGTTGGTGCCAGTAAACCCGAAATGAGCTTGAGTCCTGATCCAGAGATACCAGCTGAGAAGGTTCTGGGCCTTTGGTGGCTCACCAGAGAGGATTGTTTTACATTTCGTGTGTCTCCGCATCACAAGCATGGGGATCTTCTGCGCAATCACCGTTGCCCTACCAAGAGAGAAGTATTGAGTATTATCATGAGTATATTCGACCCTTTAGGGCTACTTAGTTTTTACATCGTATACGCCAAGATATTATTCCAGAAGATTTGGCGCTCAGGTTGTGGCTGGGACGACAACATTCGCGATGACTATTACTCCGACTGGCAGAGATGGGTTCGCCTACTTCCTGAGGTGGAGACCGTAAGGATACCACGATGCTATTTCACAGATCTGAGCCACGAGTCCGAGCTGGAAATGCACGTCTTTGTTGACGCCAGCGAAAATGCCTACGCGGCCACATGCTACCTACGTCACGCCATTGGAAGTGTCATCAATTGCAGGCTGGTAGGAAGTAAAGCGAAAGTAGCACCGTTGAAGATGCTCTCGGTTCCACGGCTCGAGCTGCAGGCTGCTGTCCTAGGAGCTAGACTGGCTGCAGGGGCACGCTCTTCGCATACGCTAAACATTCAACGACAAACGTATTGGACCGACTCCCGCACTGTGCTGGCGTGGATTCGCGCTGACCACCGTCGCTATTCACCATTCGTGGCATTTCGGGTGAGCGAAATCTTGGAACTAACGGAGATGTCAGACTGGAGATGGGTTCCTTCAGCGGAAAACGTTGCCGACGACGCCACAAAGTGGCAAACCACGCCTAGCATGTCGAGTCAAAACCGATGGTTTAATGGACCACAGTTCCTAGTTCTTGACCCTAAATTCTGGCCTGTCGACGCTGAAGGCCTCGAACCCACTAGAGAGGAGCTGAGGGCCAATTTCGTAGGTTATCATGGTACGGAGCAGCAAGAGCGAAAGACCTTGGTAGCGCATGAACGCTTTTCGCGGTGGACTCGTCTCCTGCGAACAATTGCGACTGTTGTACTGAGTCTCCGCAGGTGGAAGATGTACAGCAAAGGTATACGAACACCCTGTCACCGGGTGGAACAAGAAGACCTCAATAGTGCCGAAAAGATACTTTGGAAAGAAGCCCAATACGAGGCATTCGCTGACGAAATCGCTCTGCTTGTGAACGGGAAACCACTAAACCGATCAAGTTCTATCTACAAGCTTTCACCATACCTGGATGAGGGATCATTGCTACGGCTCGGTGGCAGATTCAATTTGCCCGGATGTCAGGACCAAGTTATATTGCCACGATGCCACAACATAACTCGACTGCTGGTTTTAGACTACCATATCAGATATTGCCACGGGAACTCGGAGACCGTTGTGAACGAGATACGCCAGAAGTTCTGGATTCCCCGACTACGCGCCGTGGTCAAAAAGATTCGCCAGGAGTGCCAGATCTGTCGACTCAAAAACGCGTCCCCACGACCACCAAAGATGGGCAACCTACCCGCGGCCCGAGTTACTCCCTTTGTCCGGCCGTTTTCATACGTGGGTGTCGACTACTTTGGACCATTGTTGGTGTCCGTACGCAGGAGCACGGCGCAGAGGTACGGCGTGCTCTTTACTTGCCTGACAACGAGAGCGGTTCACTTGGAGATAGCGTACTCATTATCTGCCGATTCGTGTATCCTGGCCATTCGGAGTTTTATGGCCAGACGCGGCGTCCCACGTGAATTTTGGAGTGATAACGCCACCAATTTCAAGGCCACACAGCGGGAACTCAGTGCTTCCTTTAACGAAATGGACAAGGACAAGCTTGTACGCGCCTTTACGAGCTCTTCCATGAAGTGGATGTTCATACCACCAGCATCGCCACACATGGGTGGTGCCTGGGAAAGGCTAGTTAGGTCGGTAAAAGACGTCCTTTCGAAGATACTACAATCGCAACGACCGTCTGACGAGCTATTGCGAGGAGCCTTAATGGAAGTCGAATCCATCGTCAACTCCCGACCACTCACCTACATACCGCTGGATCACTATGAAGACGAGGCTCTCACACCAAATCACTTCTTGATTGGCAGCTCCAGCGGAATGAAGCCCTTGATAGAGTTTGTTGATGAAGCAGTTCAATTGCGAAGAGGTTGGAGATGTGCTCAGCAACTGGCGGATGCATTCTGGAGACGTTGGGTGCGCGAATATCTACCCGTAATAACTCGGCGAACAAAGTGGTTCGAAAAGGTAAAGCCAATTGAAGAAGGGGACGTCGTCTACCTAGTGGACCCGAACGGTCCGAGAAGCTGCTGGCCCAAAGGTCGAGTGATCTCTGTTAGAGTAGGCTCTGACCAACAGGTGAGGAGCGCTTTGGTGAAGACTAGCGCTGGTATATACGAGCGACCGGCCACGAGACTTGCCGTACTTTCCGTGAGTATACCGGAGAATGGGGTAGATCCGAAGGATATACCAGGGGGGAGTGTTAGAAAAGATACGGCAACACCCTAGTGAATCGAAAGGAATTTATGGGGGACGTTTCTGCGATTGTTTTGACATTCTGCCTTTTTGATCTCTTTTTTGCACGTGTGCACACATAAATTGAAAATTTAAATCAGGATTGATCCCTTTTTGTACTAAAGTAAGTGCTATATAAAATAAATGTAATTATCATTTATTGAACAATTAAAATAAATTCACAGATATTTCAAACGACAGTCAAATAAAAGCGTTTTGAGAATTTGGGCGTGGGATCCATCACTGAATCCGTAACAATAGGTATTGAGGCAAGCTATCTTAAAAAAAATGCATTTTTAATTTTTTATGAAAAGTGCTGTAATTTTTTGGTAAAAAAAATTAAAGCGTCAGATCGAAGGAAATAACCCATAGTATCGAATAGATATACAATTATTTTCAAATAAAAATACAAATTAGAACGAAAAAATGTTCGATTTGTGAGAATCGAAAATTGCTGAGTCATTTCTGCAAAGTGCATGAAACTACAGTATATACAGTGTGCCAAGTAATGACATTTAATTTTTCTCTTATCCATATTTGACAATTGCTTGAGTGTGTTAGTTAAAATTTTGAAATTCGTTGCCACCTTCTTTAACCTTTCTGGTAGTTTGCATTTAAAATTTTTTTGAAATCGTGAACAGAAGAAAATACCTATTAACAAAAAATAAATATAGAAAGCGAAAAGGCCAAGGATGCATTGTAACGTTAACATTAGATTTTACCAAAAAAAAGCAATCGTTTCTGTTGAAACGATTCAGTTTTTTATCGCTTAGGCTATTATCATAGTAAAATAATAATATTTATTTCGTTCAACGTTAACGATTGAGTTTTGTTTCGTTAATTTAGCTCTGAAACGAAACGAAATTATTTTGGTAAGTTATTTTTGCGCACCAACAAAGCGATATCGATTCATATAGTTTGTTGAGCAAACTAATAATGCAGCATACGTGTTTTTTATGCAAGAGTGCGAAGTGCGGTGACTCCGTGTTCATCGTACCGAACGAAGAGTATGTAAAAAGAACAGTGGGAGCTAGCTTGCCATATGTCTTTGTCACCAACAGCATGTATTTGTGAGAATCATTTTAAAACCCCGGACCTTTCTAGTCGCGTAAGCTATTGCATCCGGAATAAGTTCCGTCAAAGCAAGTACCAGTGCCCAATCTATCCAATGTGGAAATAGAAAGAATTTACGAAATTAAATTTTATTTGATTAAGTAATAGGAATTTAACTTTGCAATTAAAATCAATTTTGATTACAGAACAAAAATTTGTGTTTTTTTAAACATGTGTTATCTGAGGGTTAATTGAATTAAACAACTAACACAAACACATCAGTTCACGTATGATTTGTCAAATCTGGATATCGTCATTACTTGGCACACTGTCTACACTGTGCATGAAACATAGAATTTTTATGATTGATAAAAAAACGTATGCGCTTATTTTCCGAGTAGAATAATGTAATAAAATTTCAAGTGATCCGGTGAGATAGGTGCAGTCGGCTTGCATGATTTGAGATGAAATTGTAGTACATTTACTTGCCGTCGGGCGTGACTATTTCGTACAAATATGATTTCTCACAGTCTGATGTTTTCAACTTACAATAATCGGTTATCCTCACTTAAGCTCTTATATCGTCACTATTTACGGAATGAACATACTATTACATAGTTGACAGCGAAAATAAGTTTACGCGTCCTTCTTCGCCGTCAACTATGTTAAGAGTCTTTCTTCGCTGAAGTTTGTTTTATGCGCCTTTTTTCGCGTCAACTTTTGAGCTCGCGCCTTTATAGACACGAAATGATGATATAAATTCGTTAGGCAATACATTTCCTAAGCCAATTTAAGGCACTTACAAAGAATTATGTAATTTAACGTTTATTACAATTGTAATCGACTTCAGAACGATACTAGGTATCAAGGTTTTTGTTAACCCTTTTTATCTGACGACTATTGAAATTTGAATTCCGAATTAGCATGTCACACTTCTATACCATTCTTTGAAACTTTTTCCTGCAGAGGTAAAACACTTCCTCATTAAAACCACGTTCTTACGTTTGAATCTATAAAATACAATAAAACAATTAGCTTGACAATACATTGGTTTTATGATGCCTTTTCCGTGGTAAGTGAAAATATTTATAAAAGGAATGTCCCATGTTTTTTTTTTTTTGTATGCATTGGGCGCTGGTTTTCGGTGCATTTTCTGTGACAGCAGTTATCTTGCTTAATCTTTTTCGAACCAAACAAAAAAGACGCTGAAACTAGATACTTCTTATGCAGATTAAATATGCAATTTAGTTTTTGACTCATACTAAGTATAGCAGGTGCATGTTTCAATGCATATTGCATTATTTCCTTTGTAAAAGCTCGCAAACCACTGATAAATATACCAAAAGGTATCCAGCAATGTTGGATTAAATAGATTCGAATTACTGCTTTTAATATCTTCGCTTGCTTGTTGATCCCGATCACACTTTCTACAACTTGTCCCACCAAAAGATGTGTGAAAGTGCATATAAGAGCTCCCACTTGTAGGACCTATTTGATTACTATTTCTACTCCTTGGTAATTCATCAGGGAATGAACCATTTCCGCCACGTTTAGCTGTTTCACTATCCATACATTCCATGAAGTTTGTAGCGCAAGATGGTTGGTATATCACAGCTGATGCATGGCCGGAACGACCAGAGTTTAAAGGGGTGCCTTCGTCCCAGGTGTTAGTTTTAGGATCGTATACCTCAACAATCGAAAGAAAATTTGTACCGTCGAATCCACCAATTGCATAGAGCTTTCCATCTAACGGAGTAAGAGATAAAGCGCTGCGAGCGATACGTACTGGTGCCACTAATTCCCAAATTTGATTTTCAGTGTCATATCGCTCCACCGTGGCAAGTTGGCGTGTTCCATCAAATCCACCAACCACATAAATGAATTGGTTAATAGCAGCGACACCTGCAAGTATAATGAAAAATAATTATGTTTGACATAATAAGTGATATTACCTTCCTTTTATTAGCTCGGGATGTAACTATGTAATATTGATACGCCTAAAAGATGCAGCGATTTCTATTCTCAAATTACAAACCTGATGACAGTACGAATGGCAATTATAATAGGGAGGTTTTAGTTTTTAAAACTATAATTTTATTATTTTTGTTCATATTTGTGTATGTTCATATACAGTTAGCGTCAAAAATATGTATACCCTGACGTTTTGATGATTTTATTTATAGATATTTTCCATACCAATTTTTTCTTATTTTTTATAAAAATATAGTTATTTCAGCAAAAACCAGCATAGTCAAATTCAAGAAATACTAACAAATTTTCATAAAAATTTTCAACTTAGAAAAATTTTAAATATGCAGTTTTGTAGCCCACGGTAAGGTGTAAGCTTCAAGTCTTTAAAAATGACCGCTGATTTTTGAATTTTTTTTTTTGTCAAGGGTGTTGGGCATTTTCCTCCATATATCACGCGAACAATATCTGATTTTATATCGAAGAAAAGGCGCAACACCCTTGACAAAAAAAAATCTCAAAAATCAACGGTAATTTTTATAGACTTGAAACTTACATCTTATTATATTAGGGGTATTCTCTGAGTCTTGCAAAGCACTTGCATGGTGCACAGATTGCACGGTAAAAAACGGGTTTCGTATGGGACAGCTTTGCTAACCGTGGATTGCACGTGTAAGGGCTTTGCAAGACTCAGAGAATTCTCCTATTGGCACTGCAGACACGTACACCTCTTCCGCTCCCCAACAAACATGTAGGCTGGAGAATGATTCGAAAACACTTTCGAATTCAAATGTATTTCGCTAAGGTAGAAGGTTATAAGACGACTACATAAATTGTCGGGTATTAGGGACTTAGTTCTCGATATCGAGAAAACGGTTAGATATCTAATCGTATTGTAACGTTAAATGCCAACATAGTTCTCTAACCTGCTAGAAACAATAGAGAACTACATTAGAATTCTAATATAAAACTAAAAGTTTATCTAACGTTAGAGACTCTGTTTGCTGGGATCACCTATTTTCCCCAAAGTGACGGTAAATGCAGCCGTGCGTCAAGAGCAGCGCTAGCTGTTGTAGAGAAATCTCTCATAAAGCACACAGCAATCGTTCTTTGAAGTTTAGTAATCAGATTTCCCACGCTTTTGATTGAGAGTCGGCTCCACCATACCACTAACGCAGAGCTGATTATAGGTATTATCTTAGAGGTGTAAAGCCAGAGGACAGACCTGTTTACATTGTCAAATGAGAATTCCACGACAGATACTCAACTTTGCAAGAAGTCTAAATTGTGGCTCTTTTAAGTGCGAGGCGAATAATACTATCCGACCGTCTGCTTCTAATGACAAGCTCAAAAGTTTTGGTTGGCTTAGCGTAGAGCCCATTTCCATTGCACTTAGTGTGACCCCGCACGTGACATATTGGCCTCCTTCTGCCTGAATCCTAATGACCAGCTGCGCGATCCAATTTACCAGTACAGAACCTACTCCATGCCGTAAAGTAGAGTTGCACATGCTATCGATAGTGGCATTGTCAAAAGCACCCTCAATGTCTACAAAACTACCTAAGGTGAACATTTTCAATCACTATGTAACTGCTAACTGTTGAGTTAATAAGACGTGTTTTTCTTTGTGTCGCGATTTGTTTAATTTCTTAGTCTTGTAGGCAAATATTTTAGACTTATTTTATCGGTAAAATGCATTCTTGACTTTGCAAAGAAGGTTGATCGCGCCGACAGTAGAAAGATTGCTTGCTCCGACTGCAGAAAGTATTAACACGGTTCGTTTGCCAAATTAACATTCGAAGATGTTACATGAAGGCAAATAACGCGAGCTATTGGTGTGATTCGTGTGTCTTCAAGCGCAGAAGAACTCTGCTACAACACCCACTTCCAAGCCCTTCTACGGCTGTGGTCATTCATCAGAAGCTACAAACTTTGGTTTCCTCGAGCCCCAAAAATATTTACCAAAAACCAACGAATTCACCAAGCTTAGTGACGAAAAACAAAAACAAACTGTACGGCAAAAGCAAAGACATCGGCGAAACCACTCCAAATAGCCAAATAGCAACCAGCAACAACATAAACGTACAGAAGCAACAAGAAAATTTAAAAACGTTAGAAAACGAAGACATTGCATGCCAACAACCTCACGACCAGCAGAAGACAAGCACAAATGAAAATAATAAAACCATAACTCTTCAACTCTTGTATGATAAGATTACACCGTGCGATAAAAACAAAAATTTAAAAACACACGAAGCAATTAGGGTTGCCAACCGTACTATAATATATAGTATTGTACTATTTTTTCGGTCGGCGTACTATATACTGTTGGAGAAAATATTGTTTGAAAAAATACTATACTTCTTCAGCTATAAATATATATATAAATATTTAAGAAATTTGCAAGAAAAAATGTGTATTAAAATGGATGAGCTTTATACCGAAATAACAATATTAAATGAAATATTCTTTAAAGTAAAAGGTCATAGTCCGTTTATAATCAAAAATGGTAACATATTTTAAAAGATCTGAGAATGAGTTACCAAATTTACATAAAGTTATTTAATTTCTACTCTCCATTCCTGCAACTTCGGTATTCACAGAAATAATTTTTTTTATTATGAATGTGAAAAGGCGAGATAAGAAAGAAGGCAACTGCCTTACTAATAAAAAAATAACTTTTGATTTACATTAATTTAAATTTTGATTGCGAAAGATCTTATGATCAGGGTACGAAAATAAACTGTACAAAACAATTCCCATTTGCTCATCGATCATCATATCATTTGTGGTTTTGTACAGTTTTGTAAATAGTCAGAAACAAATTGTAAAATTCACTGTCATTTTCCCCAACGAGAAACGTTTGCTTTTCGTTTGTGACAATTGTACCATAGGGTACGTTTTATATGTATGCAAACGTTTCAATTACGTGAAAAATAATTTTTTTCTGTAAATTTTCATATCCAATTCAATTAAAAAACATTTTTATTTTTTTTATTCATTGCAGCCATTCGTTTTGTATTTGTTTATTGCATATATGTGCATACATAAATATATTTTCCCTGCACGATTCATTTCGTTTGTTGTTTCGTCTGTAACTACTAAACTACTGTAGTGTACTATCGCCAAAGTGAACTTAGCCGTTTTGTGTCGTATTGTACCGAACTGTTAAAGTAATAAACGAAACGAAATAGTAACGTACAATATAGTTTATTTTCGTACACTGCTTATGATACTTTCACAGTTAACAATAAATTGTTAAAGACTGCCAAGAGTGCAAGGATATATATTTTTTATAAACGAAACGCATAAGAAAGAAAAAAGATGTCTACTTAAAAACCTTTGATACTTTTTCTCTTAAATAAAATACTATATATATTTGAAGTGTGCTATATTTTTTCGAATTTTTTTGGAACTATAACGCGATCCCCTCAAACCCCTCCCATTAGAAAGGCGATAGTCCCCACTTTATAAAGAGCAACATCCCCCCTTCGGATCCTCCCACAGCCCCTAGGGAACCGTCTGAAAATGGGGGAAAAAAGGAATTTACCGAGGCAACTTGAGCAGCTTGAAGTGGAGTATAACCCAACTATCAGAAACTGTGGAATTTTCGAATAAAAGAAATTATCCCAAGCTCGTTATCGGCCATTTTGTATAAAGAAGTTTACTAAAAAAAATTTCTTTGTTTTTGTTATTTTATGGCGTTATAACAATTATATTCAAAATTTTTATTGAGCTTGAGGCCGTTTTTAATGAAAAACTTATTGTGGAAAAGCAACAATAATTTGAAAAAAATGGCAAAAGTGATAGCTATTTCGGAAATCACCACATTTCCTCATCAGACTTCTTTCAGTAAAATTCGAACCGACGATTCCACTGACTCAGCCAGTTGCCTACACACTGTGCTAAGTTCGCCTTGTGAATTCTTCTTGCTTTTCCACTATTTCATTTGCTAAGCCAACTACAATCAAGCGCAGATATTCCGCTGCAATTCACACTTGATCAAGTGGTTGTTGATTTTGCTGGTTTTTGTTAATATTTCTATTATTAGAATGTGTAGTTGGCTTAAAAAATGAAATAGTGAGAAAAGCAACAAGAATTCACAAGGCGAACTTAGCACAGTGCGTGGGCAACTGGCTGAGTCAGTGGGATCGTCGGTTCGAATCCTACTGAAAGAAGTCTGATGAGGAAATGTGGTGATTTCCGAAATAGCTATCACTTTTGCCATTTTTTTTCAAATTATTGTTGCTTTTCCACAATAAGTTTTTCATTAAAAACGGCCTCAAGCTCAATAAAAATTTTGAATATAATTGTTATAAGCCCATAAAATAACAAAAACAAATAACTTAAGGACGAGCACACCTAAAAGCTAAACATTCTATATATAGAAATATTAACAAAAACCAACAAAATCAACAACCACATGATCAAGTGTGAATTGCAGCGGAATAGCTGCGCTTGATTGTAGTTGGCTTAACAAATGAAATAGTAGAAAAAGCAACAAGAATTCACAAGGCGAACTTAGCACAGTGCGTAGGCAACTGACAGAGTCAGTGGGATCGTCGGTTCGAATCCTACTGAAAGAAGTCTGATGAGGAAAGTTGGTGATTTCTTAAAAACTTAGCTATCACTTTTTCAAATTATTGTTGCTTTTTCCACAATAAGTTTTTCATTAAAAACGGCCTCAAGCGCAATAAAAATTGTTGAAAATAAAAAAAGTTTCCCTAAAAATATTGTTATGTTGAAAAAAGCGCGACAGGTCAAAATGTTATAGTAATAGTAATATGATAATATTTTAGCGGAGACCTTCTTTATGTTATATTAATTGTCATATGATAGTGTTTTAGGCCAGACCTTCTTTCTGCGTAGGGATTATATGTAACTACGGTGACCATATTTATGAGAGCCGAATACGAGACAAAAAGTAATTTTCCAAATTTTTTCCACAACAGCTTACAGATCTTACAGCCTTCTACAATGATTCCAGATGTATTAGCCCTGAAACAGTTTCCTTTTAGAAACGTAACATCACAAATTTGTAGGATAATTTTCTCGAGATTTTTACCGCGTAAAATTTTTTTTTAAAAAATTCGTTAAATTTTAATATAACAAAGAGCAGTTTTAAGTCGATAAGGCTTACCATTAATTTGTGTGATTTTTTTTTGGTGACGGTGTAAAGCATTTTTTTATACAAAGTATGTTCGACCATTTTTTTGAAAAAGAAGCAAATGAGCAGCCCTTTCCACTCGCGCTTTATTACACTCAATTTTAATGAGTTACAAACCTGAAACCCAATTTTTTTCCAAAGATTCTGATTAAAAAGTTTGAAATTTTGGTGAAACATTACAGAATTTATTTTTATAGTTAATTGCACAAAGTTGGAAATTCGGCATTATATGGGTTTTGTTAGGAAGTGCTTTACTTTCATAAAATAAATAATAAACACTAAATAAACTTACTAAAATGTCGAGTCCTAATTTCTATTTTGGCCTCGATTCGAATAACAGGTAGAACAGATTAGAAAATAATAACTGTTTGTGGAGAAAATTACGATTTTAAACCAACATCACTTAACACTCGTTAATAGGCATGCCATTTTAATGAGCTGTTAAGGCGTCGAAAAACCGAATACGGGACAAATACAGGACATTAAAATAAATACAAAACATTTGGCGTCCCGTATAAAATAAAGAAATTACCAGGATAATGGGTCAAAAAAGAGGACTGTCCCGTATAATACAGGACCAGTGGCGTAGCCAGGATTTGGCGAAGGGGGGGATTAAAAAAATTTGCATCGATAACCTAAAGTTGTGATACACAATGGCTAGAGGCGTCGCACTATAGGCAAAACACGAGTTTTTTTCAAAATCGTAGATCTTCGCTTAGAAAAGAGATAATGGAATGAAAATTTTTTTATCGTGAATGATCATATAATATAGGAAAACTATAGAGAAGTTACAACAACAATAACTTAACCCTCAAAATACCGTTCAAAATGTCACTTTTTTTTAATTTTGGATTTTGGCTCCCATCCCACTAGAAAACACTATATTTAGCACTGTTTCTGAAAGATTTCTCTTTATTTTATCTTAAGACTCGATTCTTGGGACATTGGATGCTGTATCCGAGTGGCCAGATTGGAAAAAGAAAACTCTAATAACTCGTAAACTATCAGCTTCCACAAAAAAATTTATGTGACAAAAATGGTTATACTGGTCGATATCTTTACGAAAGTGCAGCACTTAACCCTTTAATGCAGTCTGTCATATATGAAACGCTTTTTAACCTTTTCAAGGCAGAGGAAAAATGGTTCTCAAAAAAGCGTTTCATATATGACAGACTCTGCATTAAAGGGTTAAATGCTGCATTCCATTATCTCTTTTCTAGGCGAAGATCTACGATTTTGAAAAAAAAATCGTGTTTTGCCTATAGTGCGTCGCCTGTGGGCATTCTTTCATATATGTATGTATGTGCCATTTCTACCGTTATATATTTTTTGTCTACTCGGTTATTCCATGGAGAATTCATGCTTTATTTAAATTTAATTTAAAAAATTAAGTTACTACACCATTTTAATTAATTAGTGTGTAGTCCAGTTTTGTTTTGTAGAAGTTTCGTTAGTATACACTTCAGTTTTTACACATTGAATATATCTGCATATTTATATATTTACGCGTATCTATTTACATTTATTTATGTACAAGTCTACAAAATCTTATTACTTATAAATCTTCGTTGCTAAACACAAATTTTTTTTCAATTATTTCTTGTGTTGTAATCGGCACATCATTATGTACCACTAACATCGTTAAACCATTCAGCCGCTCCTTAATTGTATAAAAAGAAGATAGCATATTCAACAATTGAGTAGTCCACTTGCAAAGTGCGCGTTGTAAATTTTTTTTAGATTTTTAGTTTTTAGTGGGTTTCATGTCCATTAACAGCAGAGTGAAAAATTTTTCTATATTCTGAAAAAATAGCATGAAATGTTAACTACTTTTGCAAAAGTCGCTATAATACTTATTTATATACTTTCAAATGTCTGCTCTTCGTATGAACTTAGAAAACTGCAAGAAAACGTGGTAGTTTCGGTGCCTAGTGAAAAAGAAGCAAACCAATCTTCCTAGAGGAGAGAACGCGAAAAGCTAAAAAAAAGCTAGCTATGTAAAAGTTACTGTTTCAAAACTTGCAATATTAAATTTTTAAATATAAAATTTGCAAATCTACCATACTGCAATTTTATTTTTTAATGGTATTAGGCTCTTATTTATCCAAATTTTCAGGTAATACAAAAGATACAGTTCGGATGTTACTTGTTGTCGTAGACGATTTTTTTTAATTTATGGTTCCTTTTATAAAATCACATAACGCTGTTTGCAAGTGGACTACTCATATATTCATTAAAAGATAATTTGTCATCCGTCTGAAATAAAAAAAAAATTTAAATCAGAAGGATAAAATAGTATTGTGTTATTAATTCAAAAGTAAATAATTGTAGTTCAATGACGAACTACCTGGCTACGCCACTGTACAGGACGGATGGTCCCCGTATTTATCACCATCACTAAGTAGAACTCTCCTTTCTTTGTTGCCGAAGAAGAAGAGCGGAGAGTATTTTTGTGCAGAACTTCTTTCTGCGTAGGCGGCCGTGCTTAGGGATTATAACCCTCACTAAATAGAATTCTCTTTCTGTGATGCCGGAAAAGAGGGGCGACCAAAATAGTAAAAAACTAAATAAAGGGTGGATTATGTTAATTTTTTTTAATTAAACTTTATAAACATAGTTAATGGACAGTAAACGGACAGTTAATACATCTTATTTGCTTTTGTCTGTCATCCTTCTTGCAGCTGAACTCCGCCATTTAATTTGCATATATAACCAAAGGCGCAAGCGTGATTTTCAACATGCATTTATTTAATAAATATTGATTAATTGGTTGATATTAAAGGCATAAAAAAAGTTAATAGAATAAAGTGTGAAGTGAAGACGAATATAAAAATGTATTGATGAAGTGACTGATTTAAGGGGAATAGGAGTGACTAATATACGCTAATTTCTGAATTTTCACAAAAAAAGGCCTATTTCAAACGGAATTTCTAAATAAATTAGTCTTAAAAAGGTGTTAAAACAAAGTGCAGACCCTTGGCTACAAGTGTGTAGAAATTTGTTTTGGATCGGGTTTGGACGCAATAGCCCGAAATCGTTGGGCCACTAACTAAACCGTACCTGTTTTTAAAGGACTTTGTAATTTCAATTCAGTGTAGAATAACAATATGGGTACCAAATGAAAGAGAAAATTCTGTAGAATTACAAAAAGGATGAACCGGTACTGAAAATGCCCTTTTATTAAATTTAATTTTTTTAAGCTAATTAAGTTAGAAGGACGAAACTCGAGGATGTGGTTGTCCTTAACACATATTTTTTCAAAAAAAAAAAGTATTGCAAAATTTCAAATACATATTGATGGCTAATTTTTGCGAAATATTGACATTCAAGAATTGTAAAATTATAAAAATTTCAGAACAAACTTTTGTTCTCATATTTTTTTTTAATTCGTGGGATATAATTAAGATAACAGTTATAAGTAACTATCTGAACAGCCCTTGGCTCGTTACCACATAATTCTTTTGCAGAAAAATCGTTTATATTGTATTTCTTGTTTTGATTTATTTTTAATAAATATTGTTAGCGTTTCAATACGTTCTGATTTAATAAGTAATTGTGTAATACCATCCGGGACTGAAAGTGTGTGTAGGCAAGTTGAGTTTTATTTACAAATATACAATACACCATGTCGTATTACCTAAGTTAGGGATGGGCTGCAGAACAGCTCGCGCGCAGCAGCGCGGGAAGGAGGTGCTTGATGCGGGGTAAAAATTTAAAACCGAAAGGGTAAGCAATAGCCGTGTGCGTGTATTAACCCATTTTATGCAATGTATATTGCTAAAGGCTATTATATTTACCTCTTTGTTTATAGAGGAACAATTTCTAACTATATTTGAAGTCTATTTATTAAAAATAATTCAACATCATGAAATGCCGACCAATTTAATTTTTTTATTAATAAATCAATAAAGTTTAAATTGATTATAAAAAAGTAAAAAATAGTATGTGCTAATTCATACTGGCGAACAATAACGTGTTAACGATCTTGCTTGCGCACGTGTTGGTAAATAAGAGAGCCGAGCGCTGCTACTAGGCTCAGTCGGTAGAAGACCGTCATATACAGTGTTGCCGCCAATCTTTTTAATAATAATATAATAGATTGGCGCTTACACATATGTTAGTGTTTGGCCGAGCTTCTCCTCCGACTTGTGGCGTGCGCCTTGATGTTGTCAAACAAAGCGGAGGGACCTACCGTTTTACACCGACTCCGAACGGCGATTGTATTTTCATGAGAAGCTGTTTTTCATGGCAGAAATACACTCGGAGGTTTGCCATTGCCTGCCGAGGGACGACCGCTGTTAAGCAAAAACCTTTTTCTATTTTTTTTGCGATGTTGCTTTGACCAGAGTTTGAACCCAGGTGCTGATGAGTGAAAGCGCGCACTGCTTACCACTACACCACAGTTGCCGCCAATCTTTTTAGTGGTAGCCAAATTCCTTTAAAAAAAGG
>NW_023458555.1:111929618-111931529 GCF_013731165.1 Rhagoletis pomonella
CGGGGTAAAAATTTAAAACCGAAAGGGTAAGCAATAGCCGTGTGCGTATATTAACCCATTTTATGCAATGTATATTGCTAAAGGCTATTATATTTACCTCTTTGTTTATAGAGGAACAATTTCTAACTATATTTGTAGTCTATTTATTAAAAATAATTCAACATCATGAAATGCCGACCAATTTAATTTTTTTATTAATAAATCAATAAAGTTTAAATTGATTATAAAAAAGTAAAAAATAGTATGTGCTAATTCATACTGGCGAACAATAACGTGTTAACGATCTTGCTTGCGCACGTGTTGGTAAATAAGAGAGCCGAGCGCTGCTACTAGGCTCAGTCGGTAGAAGACCGTCATATACAGTGTTGCCGCCAATCTTTTTAGTGGTAGCCAAATTCCTTTAAAAAAAGGGCTAAAAAAGAGCTAAAAAAAGTCGTTGTGGCTAAAAATGGTAGCTAAAATCTTTTATTTACATATACATATATAAGTATACACGCAAACATTTTCAATAAGAATTGCATAGAAAAACAGTGAACTATGGGAAAAAAAACTAATATTTCATCCAACCAAAAACCTTTTTGTATAAAAGGGAAAATATACGTCACCAGTTTGCTGGCTTCATCGAGTGATTGTACCGTCAGGCTCGAAGCATATAACTGACCAGCATGCTGGTACAATATTTGTTTCTTTACAAATGAGGTCGAGGAAAGATCGAAATGATTAGAGCCGAAATTTCATAATTTTTCTACAATTTTGTTAAACATTGTTTGTTTTTTTTTATTCACAACTACAATATCGGGAACTTATGGCGTTTTCTTTTCTCGCAAAAAAATTTCACCTTCTTATGTGGCAACATTATCAGAGTGCAACATTTTAAAGAAAGAGCACGCAATATGCATGCGAAGATGCTGAGAAAAGAACACGAAAACTTGACAGCCCTGACGCAGGGCAGAATAAATGCAACATTATTTCGAGAAAAGAAACGCTATTAATCTCCCACAAACACTGCTTTAACTCATATAGTGCAAGAAATTTCCGCCAAAATACTTTTTACTTAGAAAATTTAGCTTATTCACCACCCACGACACCAACATGCTGGTACAATCATAAAATTTTCAAATAGTTTTTGAAGTCGCACCAGCAGCTGGTACGATCACACCACAAGAACACACACGGTCAATCGACTTCATGGGCCATTTAACAAGTTAAGTATATTAAGGGCCTTAAACTTATCTATTTTAAACTATAGTTAAATCGTTAATAGATAAGTTAACAGCCCTAAAACTTTTGCGGTATGTATGTATAAAAACGTAAGGAATATACAATACATATATGTATATATATCAGTATTTCTTAGTCTAAAAATTTATCTCTTACCTACATACATAAAAGAAAAAAATTAGATCAAATTAAGTATATACAACTTTTTCATACAAAGTATGAATAAATTCTCCAAAGAGCTAAAAAAAGGGCTAGGGGCAATTTTAAATTTATGTGGCCAAACAAATTATGTGGTAGCTAAATCTAGCCACCAAAGGGCTAAAACGGCAACACTGGCCATATAAAAAGGTTGTTTTGCGCATGATTGCCCTTTTTTCCAAGCAAATTTCTAACGAAAAATTCAGCCCTATTCTGCATTTCGATTACGTGCCCGAATTCCGTTCCGCTGGAATCGAACTTAGGTATTCTGCGTTACGATCGAAACGAAAGAGGAAGAGGAAGACAGAAAACATCTTTCGAAATTAGCTGTTTGCCTAGGAATGTGTGAAATCAAAACAAAACAAAGAAATATTTGCCACCAAACTATAGCAGCATATGAAGTTAAAGTTTGTAAATATTTTAAAATAACTAAATATACCTAGCATCACTGTAATTTAAAAATAAAATTTAAGTGGATACATAATTATAAGA
>NW_023458555.1:111931629-111935397 GCF_013731165.1 Rhagoletis pomonella
AGCTGTTTGCCTAGGAATGTGTGAAATCGAAACAAAACAAAGAAATATTTGCCACCAAACTATAGCAGCATATGAAGTTAAAGTTTGTAAATATTTTAAAATAACTAAATATACCTAGCATCACTGTAATTTAAAAATAAAATTTAAGTGGATACATAATTATAAGAATGAAATCCATAGCCGCGGCGTTATTGCTTGAAGAGAAGAACGAGTCCCAGATTGCTGATGCGGAAGTTGAAAGGCGGAGATTTAGGAACATGTTTGATCTTTTTCAGATGAGTGAAGAGTCATAAGGAATTCATCTTGAACTGTATTACTCATCGCTTAAAGTCAGTGAAAGTATAAACGTTGTTTGAGCAGTCCACCACATTTGCATTTACTACAGAGTGGCAGATTTGAACGCAAATGAATCCCATTTTGAAACCCGTCAGGAGGAGGGGAAGAACAACGCTTATCTTTTCATAGCAAATCGAATTCGAGACAACATACGCACCTCTTTTTAAAAAGTTAGTAAAAACGAGTGCAATTAACGCTCGTGAAAACACAGTAATCGAGAAAATCATTTATGATGACTTTTACAATCCTGCACAGTATATTTCACTTAAATTTTTTATAAAATTTTATTATTTAAACCCACGAAAATAACAATTGAAACGTTCTCCGTCAACAAATTTGCAACTTAGAAAAACGGAACTACGATCGAAATGTAGAATAGGTATAATCGTAAATTTCGAAGATTGATCGAAAGGAAACGGAACGCAGAATACCAAAGTTGCCAAACGGAGAAAATTTCGATTCGAGTCGAAATGCAGAATAGGGCTGAATTACTGCGCAAGAACCCCCCCTCCCTTTGAAAATTTGCGACCAACTGACCGCTGACAATGCAAAAGTGAATTACAAAACAGCTAATATGCTATTGCACTTTTATGTTCATATCTACAATTAAAAAAAAAAAAACAAATAAAGCTTTTGCAGAAGTGCTGTCAAATTAAATACACACCTTTGATTTAATCAAAATGTACATACATACACTTCACTTTGCATCGTTAAAAATTAAAATCTTCAAATCATCAAAAATATATAGATATGCATACATGCAGCTTTTTCATGTTACCTGAGCCGAAGATACCTAAAAATATTCGACAAATATATAATACTATCAAAATACCTTTCCCGCCATGTTCAGTGCTTATTTAGTGAATTTTATTCTGGATAAGAAAATCTTTTTTTTTTACACATAACTATGTATGATGTTTTGATTTGTCCCAAGTTTTGGTGCTTTTAGGAAAGTTGGCAGCCATGGGGTCTCACATTCGTGAGTACTCACATATACTTGTTCTCTCATTCCGATCGAATTTTCTGTTTCTCCCGGGCATAATTACCTCACCTCATCTACCCAACGGTTTGCACATTTGCCCGCGGTTTGCACGTTTGGGTATTTTTACCGTATGTGCACATTATGCCCATCGCTAACCTATGTCATGAAGAAAACAGAAAACAAGTAAGAAAGTCTAAGTTCGGGCGGAGCCGAACCTTAAATACCCGGCGCAAGTATTAAATATATGTTGTTTCACCTTTCCGAAAGCTACCGCTAGATGGTAAGCCGGGGTGTATCAATTTTGAGTAAATTAGCGTCCTTCAATTTCGAAATATTGAAGTTTCAAGCATTTCTGAAATTTACCGTTATATGAAAAGCGGCCGTAATTCTAGTCCGATTTCAATAATTTTCAACGTTTTGCTTATCTGTGGCAAGCACAATAACCACACCGAGTTTGGTACAAATTGGTAGAACAAAAACAACAATATACATATATGTGATTATAAGTGGGCGGTGCCACGCCCATTTTGCAAAAATTTATAATATTCTTATTTTTCGTCTAAAAATTATTGTAAATATCAATTTTGAGTGAATTATCTTCAGTAGTTACTAAAATATCGCAGTTTTCGAATTTCTGGAAATTACCGTTAAATGGGAAGTGGGCGTGGTTACAGTCCGATTTCGCCCATTTTCAATACCAACCTACCTTGGATTAAGGGAAACCTACATACCAAATTTCGTTGAGATAGCTCAATTTTTGCTCGAGTTATCGTGTACACGGACGGACGGACAGACGGACGGACAGACAG
Source organism: Rhagoletis pomonella (assembly GCF_013731165.1). Classification (NCBI taxonomy): domain Eukaryota; kingdom Metazoa; phylum Arthropoda; class Insecta; order Diptera; family Tephritidae; genus Rhagoletis; species Rhagoletis pomonella. Next base: position 111,933,757 of record NW_023458555.1, read on the forward strand.
ATATGGCTGAATCGATTTCTTTTTTCATCCTGATCATTTATGTATACATTTGTCTATATCTATCTCGGTTCGTTTTGGCTGTTACAAACAACAGTTATGTGAACAAAATTAATATATCCTTGTGCACAAGTGCACTCGGGTATAAAAAGTATCTGCACCATGTGGAAGAAAAATACTGTTGGGAAAAAAGAAAGTCGAATTCGTTCAATTGACTGAAAAATGCTTTGATCTCAGAGGCGCACCCAGGAATATATTTTGGGAGGGGTTAATACTTCTATAGATATATCACCAGAAAATACTGAAAATTCGCTTCAGATAATATGCTCTTAAAATACATTTATGCAAGTTTTATGTACAGTATGTAATAAATAAATACAATTTTTAAAGTTTTATAAATTTTACTTTTTTATATAAATTTAAAAAAGGACTCAAACATTTTTAACCGACTCAAAAAAGCGGGAGGCTATCAATTCGTAGAATTTTTTTATTTATTTTATATATGCTATCGCATAACTTTGGACCACGTGAACTGATTTCTATAATTCTTTTTTTGATCGGAAAGATGGCACCTCGTCGGGTCGTCCCGTAATTTGGTTTATATCCGATCATTGGATCAAGAAAAAATTAACGGTATTCTTAAATTTGTATATGAGAATTGAAGTCGGATGTGTTTTTTGCTTAAAAATTACTTGTTTAATAAAAAGTTCTTTAAACACAAGATGCGCTCAACTTTCAAAAGTAATAAAAAATGTAAACAAAATAATGTAAAAGAATATATTTTTTTTTAAAGAAGCTTTTATTTAACATGTATGTACAATCAAAAAAATGAAGTAAAATATTGTAACAACAGATTTTTTAGCAAGAAAAGTTTGTTAAAACTGCACCAGAATGAATAAAATATAATAAGTTAGGCTTTCATTAGAGCTTTCCTTTCACTATTTGGCTTTTAGTAATTTTAACGAAAGCTTTACTTATTTTGTTTTATTCATTTTATTGCAGGTTTAACAAATTCGACTTACTTTTTTCCCAACAGTATTTTTCTTCCACACTGTGCATATACTTATTTTCCGTTTTCTTCATGACTTCGGTAATACGACATGGTTTATTATATATTTGTAAATAAAACTCAACTTGCCTAGACACACTTTCAGTATTATACAATTACTTATTAAATCAGAACGTATTGAAACGCTAACAATATTTATTAAAAATAAATCAAAACAAGAAATACCATATTAACGATTTTTCTGCAAAAGAATTATGTGGTAACGAGCCAAGGGCTGTTCAGATAGTTACTTATAACTGTTATCTTAATTATATCCCACGAATTAAAAAAAAATATGAGAACAAAAGTTTGTTCTGAAATTTTTATAATTTTGCAATTCTTGAATGTCAATATTTCGCAAAAAAAAGGCTGATACGATTTTGGTGAAATTGGATTTTGGTTACGGAGGTGATAACGAACCAAGTTGCATTTTAAATTTTTGTCGTACGTTTTAGTGAACTTTTAATTAATTCAGGAAGTGTGTTTCGGCTATATTTTTTCTCAGTCTTAACATTTTCATGTGGCGAGCACCACAATTTTTTGCCACTTTTCCTACGGTCACGCGTTTCCACAGTAAATCTATTATTTACATTTAT
>NW_023458555.1:111940397-111957809 GCF_013731165.1 Rhagoletis pomonella
AAAAAAATCGCCCATTGCTCTGTGAAAATCATATTCTAGGGATCAAAATAAGAAACTTTGCCGAAGGAACCATACCTCTAAAACGAATTCTGATGTCCCCCAATTTGGGTCGAACTTTTGGGTATGGGCAAATTTTGAAAAATCCCACTTTGACCCATTTAGAGTGCTCCAATCGAGTCCAAATGTATGACCGACCCCCACTAACTTTGGAGGCCCGACCCACCGATGCCAGTGGCACACCCCCTGGAACCCCCCTGGGGGTTCACCATACAAACATTTCAAAAAATCGCCGGTTTTGCACTTTACATGAAAAAATCAGCGAAATGCCTATGTTTTTTCTTTTTGGAGTTTATTTTTCTCTTTAGAAATTTATTTAGTCAGAACATATGTAAATGAAAAAATGAATTTAACTTAGTAATAGAAAAGAAATTTAAAAAAAATTATTAGAAATTAGCGTTTTTACAACCCTTTTAAAACCAAGGCATCACTGTGATGCATTTGCATGTCGTAAACATAGTTGTGTGGGTTTTTTATTCAACCGTTTTAAAAAATGGAGGTATCACTGTGACACAATTGCAAATCGGAAAATTGCTTGTGTGCGTTTTTTAAGACACAGCTGCATGTCGTAAACTTACTTGTGTAGTTTTTTTATAGCACCTACTTAAGAAAGGAAGGTTGTTTTTACAACCCTTTTTGTGGGTATTTTAAGGCACCTTCTTAAGAAATGAGCGTTTTTTGCAACCATTTTAACAATTAAGGTATCACTGGAATGCACAGCAACCCTTTTAAACAATGAAGGTATCACTGTGACACAATTGCAGATCGTAAAATTGCTTGTGTTGTTTTTTTTAAGCCACCACAAGACACAGCAGGTAGAATTGAAATTACCATTTCATTCTTATTACCTCGTCTCGTAGACCATATATAACGCAACAGTTTTTGCGAATGCATTAAGTCGTTGTGAAGAACTCAAAGTGTGAAGTGCTAATTTCAGATAAAAAAATATTTCAAAAAAAATAATAAGTGAAGTGACCATTCCAAATCAAAAAGTTTACAATGAATCCACCATCCTCTACACCGCAAGATGAAGCAACTACATCAACAACTATCGAAAACCCAATGAGTCATATACCCAAGCATGATGTTACTTTTTTTGGTGTGTCTACTGATTTAACTGATCTTAATTTACCAACCCATCTGGATATCTTGAGATATTATTTTTACTTAAGCGAACGTGCTAAAACAGAACAAAAAAAGTTTTCCCATAAATCATTCACTATTCAAGTACAAGATAAGTTGATTGGAATTTGGGAAAAACTTGGTATGGAAATAATGCTGAAAAAAAGTGTATTTAATAAATTGAATAAATTGCTTGACAAGTATCAAGAGCAAATCAAGAGAAGAAACAACACCCAACAATTTACAGAGTATGTAAAATCTCTGGAAACAATTTTTTACATTGGAACATGTAAATGCGATTTGAAGGCAGCTCCATGAGCATGCGGCCCAGCCGAACGTCTCAAAGAGTTCATGCACGATCAACATAATCAGAGAAGACTAACAATGGATGCATTTGTGATGGAAACTGAAGAGCAAGGAGCAACGTCTATGTCATCAATGCCAACATACCAAGATCCCGATGATTCAACATACGCACCGCCACCGGTTCAAGAAGATATGGATAGAAGCACAAGTTCACAATACACAGAGAGATACGATTGTTTTAACTTTGCCTTGGTATGTGACAGATTTGGTGTGCCTGACAGAGTAGCATCAGCATTGGGAACCACTCTTTTGCAAGATTTTAAAATTAAAGATAAGCATGGGAAACCTCTCATCATGGATAAATCGTAAATGAAAGTTCGCAGAGAAAAAGAGAAATGCAGACAAGAAGTGCTTCGCAAACGGTTAGATGATACCAATTTGTTAGCGTTTTCATTCGATGGCAGAAAAGATGATACTTTAACGATAGATAAAATTGATGAGAAGTATCATACTAGGATGGTAAAAGAACCTCATCTTGTTATTTTGAGAGAACCCAATTCTGAATTGATTGGTTACGTAAGACTGGAACATGAAACCGCTGAATACAAAACAACCAAATTAAATGGTTTTTTCAACGATAAAAATATATCACTGGATGCATTAATTGGAATATGCACTGACGGTGAGCCAACAAACACTGGCCCACACGGTGGAATTATACGACGATTCGAATTGCTGTTAAAAAGACCATTGCATTGGTTCGTTTGCCTTCTACACATCAACGAACTTCCGTTTCGGCATTTGTTTGAAGCTTTGGATAAATCAACCAGCACTGGACCAAGATCGGCAACCGGAAAACTGAGCCGTCAAATCGAAACTTGTGAAACTCTTCCGGTAAGTTATTGCTATCACTCATTTATTATAATTGTCAACCATTTTTAATTATTTTATTATTATATATTTTCAGGTGGTGGACGGCTTCCAGAAAATTTAGTTGCAAAATATGCCCCCTGCTCCAGAAAAAATTGAATTTTCCACCGATTCGAAGTACTTATACGACATGGCCCATGCAATTTCTAGCGGCGTGGTTCCGGTGGATCTGGCTAACATCAAACCAGGGAAAATTGTACATTCTCGGTGGCTCACCAAGGCCGCTAGATTATTGCGATTATATGTGACAACGGAAAATCCAGATGCAAATTTAAGAATTCTGGTTGAATTTATAATTAAATGTTATGTGCCAATGTACTTCAATATCAAGTATTACAGCTCTGTCGTGTACGGCAGTGCATTATTTTTCAAGTTCATTGGTTGGTCACGATTTCTAGAACCTCGTTTACGCAAAATTGTCAATCAAGTAATTAAAGATAATTCATATTATGCGCATTCGGAAAATATCTTGTTATCAATGTTGTGTGATGATAGCAAAGAAAAGCGCGACTGTGCTGAGTTTATAAAAAACCAGATATAAACTTTAATGCACGAGTTATACGGGAAATGATCAATTTGAATGATATAAATATCGTATTTGAACCACCATTCACGCGAAGCATTCCGTACGATACATTGAAAGAATATTTAAATCAAGATGATCCACCGTTTAATGATCCAAAAATTCCATCACACATACAAGGAACGGAACGACATGTTCAATTGCTAGCTAGCGTTTCCAAACGGGTTATACCGGAAAATGTAGAGGCTGTTATGGCGACGACATTAGAGAGCCGTGCGAAATTGCCCAGACTTGAAAGTAAAAAAGACTTCAAACAATAATTTTTTTTAGTTTCTTTTCTATAACTCACTTAAATTAATTTTTTCATTTACATATGTTCTGACTAAATAAATTTCTTAAGAGAAAAAATAGATATTATTATAAATAAATAATAAATATTATTATAAATAAATAATAAATATTGTTATAAATAAATAAATAAAAATAAAGAAAAAACATAGCCATTTAGCTGATTTTTTCATGTAAAGGCCAAAAATGGTGATTTTTTGAAGTGATTGTATGGGGAACCCCCCAGGGGAGGTCCAGGAGGTGTGCCACTGGCATGGGTGGATCGGCCGTCCAAAGTTAGTGGGGGTCGGTCATACATTTGGACTCGATTGGAGCACTCTAAATGGGTCAAAGTGGGATTTTTCAAAATTTGCCCCTACCCAAAAGTTCGACCCAAATTGGGGGACATCAGAATTCGTTGTAGAGGTATGGTTCCTTCGGCAAAGTTTCTTATTTTGATCCCTAGAATACGATTTTCACAGAGCAATGAGCAATTTTTAAATCGACCCGCCCTAATGTACATACATATATATGTATGTATGGCATTGGTATTTTACGTCTACGTTTACACAAATATATGGAATTACGTCAAACTAAAACAAATTTGGATTATAATAAATATTGATTATTAACAATAATGCATCTGTACGAATCTTAATTACGAACGGATTCAATGAAGGCTCTCTACGAATTTCGAATTTACGTTCGTAGCTATTCGGTTTCTGTGATAGCACTTTCGTAGATTTCACGAAAATCGAAGCTACGATGGATTCTGTGATAGCCCTGATTATTTTCCAGGAATGAAAATTTTGAACAAAATTCTGGTTTCGAAGTCGTGGATGCCAGCCGAATCGGATCAGAATATTGTTATTTTTTTTAAGCACCCCGTTTTTTTAAGCATTTGTATCTCAGATACTTACGTAATCCTTATCTAAGTAAAGGTCAGACCTATAGCTTTTTAATTATTTGAGCATCGATTCTCTTTATCGTCTGGCTATAATTTCTGCTGGATATTCCTATTAAAGGGGCGTACTCTTTGACTTTAAATAGCAAAGAAGCGACAGTTTTACCACATATGTATTTCGCCAAGGATTCAATGTATATCCATATGAAAAAGATATTGCCCAACAAGTTAAAAAAATTACTGTTTTTGAAATTTTTGCTACAAATAAATTCCCCAAAGAGCCCCATTTGAAATGAATGAAACGAATGTATGTAACATCAAAAGCAAATCACGAAAATTTGGTTAAGAATTACAGTGCACACTTTCTTCTTTTGTGTCATTTGTGTAGTTTTTTAAGATTGGTCCAAAAAAATCATAATCAAGAAAGAAACCAATGCAGGTATTTAAAGCACAGAAAAAATAATAATATTAAAAGGACTTTGTTCTCTTTGACGTACGTCAAAGGTCAAGTAGATAATATGTTTATAGGCATTTTTATCAAACTTAATAAATATATCATTTTACCAGTTTGGTTACACAAATATTCCCACGACCACAGGCAAAAATATTGGCTACAATTTGTCATTTTGTTTGATAGATACAGTGACGAGTAAAACTGTAACATGGTGTAACGCTTTTTATATCAGCCGCCGCTATCTTTCCAAGTTCTAACGACATTCATACTTTTGTTGTGTATTCTTATTGGTACACCTGTACTTCCTCTCTCATAACGAATTGAAGTCAATCCAACAACAATAATAAAACCAGCAGGCAAAAATGTAAATTAAGGCATATGTTACAGTTTTGCACTTATATATTTTTAATAACTTTTTGATATTTTTCACGAAAAAAAAAAGAATTGTTAACACAATGTTCAGTATACTTTTGCTTTTTTAGTTCCTTCAAATCGTAGGGGTGTACGAATAAGAATATACAACAAAAGTATGAAAGTGGCGGAAATAAAAAGTGTTACACCATGTTACAGTTTTGCTCGTCACTGTATACGTTTTATCGCCGCAATTCCACAACATTCGCATTCGCAAAAGCTCCGCATTGATTATTGCGAATGCGAAAGCGAACGTTTAAATTAATGCGGAGGCTCCGCGGTTGCGAATGCGAATATTCGCAACAACCCTGGTTTACAACAGTAAAATATTGGGTATCAGAGTTTAAACGAGTCCGTACGAGGTGCTAAGACGATCATCGCAGTGGTCGACCAAATGAGGTGATGACTCCAGAAATGGTGAAGAAAATCCACAAAACGGTACTGGATGATCGTCGCCTGAAAGTGCGCGAGCTAGAAGATATAGTACACATTTCAAAAATTACGGTACATCGCATATTATATGAAGATTTGGAAATGAGAAAGCTGTGTGTAAGATGGGTGCTCGAGCAAAAACAGTGTCGTGAAGAGGTTCCAATTGAGTGTTAGCGAATTAATGAAGAAATGTTTTAACTGCTACCTCATGCATCCGATTCGCCAGATTTAGCCTCCTCGGATTACTTTCTGTCTCCCAACTTGAAATAATGGCTTTTTACTACTAAAAGGGTATAGAACTTATTGAACATCTCTGGGAAAAGTGTGTAGAGCTGAAAGGAGATTATGTTGAAAGATAAATATATTTTTTCCAAAATATTTGTGTTTTCTTTGTTGGGTCGGGTACTTTTGGAATAACTCCCGTAGTTCGTAGCTTCGCTATGAAAAACGAAAAATCGGCATGCTGAAATCCTTGCGGAAACATGTGCAGCATTGCCAAGTATCAGTTATTTTTCGAAGTCAGCTGTATGAAGGAAAACAAAGGGTAAAGGAATAAAAAAATCAAGTGCTTATTTATAGTAAAATTGTTTAATTTTACGTATTTTGAAGAAAATTGTGGAATTAAAGTAGCGGAGTAAGAGCGCGATATGGAAATGAGTTCACAAAGGTATATGGAGCTGTCGGGCATAGTAACCAAGGATGCATCTATGTACGTCAGCTTCTGGTTGGATTGTTGAACCACTTCTCTCAATCCAGTTAATGCAATAACTTCTTTTAAGCCATTGAAAATATGCATTTTATATAACCAGGGTTATTGCGAATACTCGCATTCGCATTGACAACCGCGGAGCTTTCGCATTAATTTTAATATTCGCATTCGCAATAATCAATGCGGAGCTTTTGCGAATGCGATTGTTGTGAAAGTGCAATGATAAAGCGAATATTTCATTTCATTTCATTTTATTATTATAAAGAAAATTAGTACAATAAGATTATAAAGATTTTGTTTAGTACAACGGTAACTTAAAATTAAGATAAGAATACGAGTTTAGAATAAAAAGTTCGTAGTACATCATGTCAAACAAAGCCTGACAATAGCATTAGGCAAAATTTATAAATCTGTACAAAACCAAAGGAAGAAAAAAATAAATAAAAAATAAGTAAATAAAAACTAAAAAAGAAAAAGAACGAAATACAATTTTCAATTAGTCTATGTATATCTAAAACATACACATTTACATTTTAAGTATATATATTGCGAACCTCAGCTAATAATACATAAGTTAATAAGTAAACGAAAATACGAGTACAAAACACTCTTTGCTTTTATTTAGACTGTTGCGAATATGTCCTGGAACCGAGTTCTAGGTGCGAATAGCATTAACGAAAAATTGTCTTGAGGATGATAGATAATTGTACTTGGGTATAATCAGGTCAGTAAGGCGTGCAGACTTTGAGAAGGATAATTTTTCGTATATAGATTTGAAAATAAGATTTAGAGACATTTAAAACGATGTATAACAATATATTGTTAGGCTTAGATTGTTGGGACTTTTCATCAGTTAAATGTAAAATGAACTTTGATCATCGCTAATTTAACAATTTCCATGAAAGTTGACAAATATGGGCGTGGCGCCGACCAAATTTGATATACACATTGAGCATGGCCTTGGTCGAGATCGGTCAAGTAGTTTTTGAGATACGCATACATATATGACATAAGTGGGCGGTGCCGCGCCCACCTTCCTAAATTTTTACGAAAAATCAATTTTTTGTTAAGAGCCATTGTATATATAAATTTTGAGTAAATATTGATGAACCCCTTAGCCACACTGCTCAAAAAATCTGTATATCCGGTACATACACACATATAAATTCAAAGCTTGTAGCTCGGTTTGTATGATTATTGCGGTATCGACTACGGTGGACCTTACTATATTCGCATTACAAAAGGTAGAGGTTATAGGAGCTATAAAGGGTATCGGAGCTATAAAGGGTACATCGCACTATTTGTCTGTTTTGTTACTTGCGCTGTTCAATTAGAACTCGTCGGTGACCTATGCACAGATAGGCATCTGGCTGCGCTGAGGCGGTTTTTCCCACAAAGAGGAAACAGCTGACATTAAAGCCTACAAACAGCAGTTGGAAGCGGCAGCTCGATTTGTAGCAGTCAGGGGTATTACCTGGCATTTCATACCGCCAGGCTCTCCAAATTTCGGCGGCATATGGGAATCCGGAATAAAAGAGGGAAAGCACCATTTAAAATGCGTCATCGGGCATGCAACACTAACATTCGAGGAATTTTTCACTGTACTCAAGCAAGTGGAGGCAGCCAGCCCAACCTACTCAAAGTCAGCACCAATCGACTCAAGCGTTGGAAACCGTTGCAGCAAATACAGCAGGATGTTTTGAAACGTTGGAGCAGTGAGTATCTCACACATTTACAAATGAGATACAAATGGAAACCGACCCGCCAGAAAATGAAAACTGGCGACTTAGTTTAACTTCGCGTTGAACGCGCTCCCCCTTTGCAGTGGCCCCTCAGTCGAGTTGTGGACATACACCCAGAAAATTATGGGACTGTGAGGGTGGCCACTATACGCACTGCAACGTCAACACTGAAGCGAGCCATTTCCAAGCTGGCCACCTTGCCAATCGATCCTGACATTGATTCACACGGTGGGCGGTTCCCCCTAAACATGTCGGAGGTGAGCGGAATGTTAAAGAGAAATGCAACTCAGAGGCTTCAACTGCACAGCAACCCCAATAAATATATGTGACGAGAGTGCACTTGTCATCGTTGTCTACGCTTTGTGCATACTATTCGTGCGAGATTTTTGATGCGCTGGCAGTCGCTGATTCGCTTGATTCAATAATACAAGGTTAGATAATTATTGACAGCTGCGGTTTGACACTCCCTTACAAAAGGTTGAATTTACGAAGGACGCAGAAAGGGGAAGAATGAAATCTCTTGGTGCGAAAATGGTAGTAGAAAAGTACGCAAAGCAGGCAATTAGTACTGAGATTCCTTTTGTAAATTCTAATATATTGCAGAAAATCTGGCTTTTTAAACGAAATGTTGAACGTAATATTGATATATCTACGTGAATTACGTAATTTCTGTGCTATTTAGCTGTATTAAAACTGCAAAATGACTCAAAATTAAAATAAGACTACTATGAGATTGATGTAAACATCCAAGTTAAAAACAGATTATGTTTTCATCAGTTAAATATGCTTCATATGCATATACAAATAAACATACTGCACTTAAGCTTATACTTCTATTTCACACCAAAGCTACACTGTTTCCATGTAAATTTGCAAAGAAGCAACACGGTGCCACTACTAAGGGAGCGGTACGAGAGAGACAACTGTCAGTTTATCGAACCTTGTATTATTGAATCATGGTTAGCTACATGCTTACATAGCTTGATCCTTAGTACTAGTTTTAAGTTGAAGAATTTGAACTGAATAAGCTTTACAATCGTTGTATTCGTGGCTGTAATGTATTTCGACTTGAAGTTTACTTAAATAAAAATTGCATTATATATATAAACCTAACACAAAGGTAAACATATTCTGCTTGCTATGCTCGTCATATAATGCAAGCTATTGCACAAATTTAATATACAATACATGAATGCAATGTATAAAACATTTCTGAGCTTAATTTGAAATTGTCCCACATATAAAAATTAATTTCTGGTTTTTTGTTTGTGTTATTATTATTACCTACTATGTACTGAATCGTTACTCTTTTGTTTATATGAAAATAAATAATTGCATACATATGTACAGCTACATAATAATAGAATACATAAGTGTTAAAACTTGGACCATGCTTTGACAGTACAATCCAAGGCGAATTTATATAAGGTGGTGTTACTAGCTCAGCTGATTTTGTGTATGTGTTTCGCCGCACGGCTTCTGATATCAAATTGAAAAATTTTGTTTGAATTTCTACACACACTCTTACAGATTTTGACAGTTTATGCCGCCAAAGCAAAAACAAAATACATGTAAATTTTTGTTTTCGTACTCCTGCTATCACCTTATATTAATTCGCCTTGGTTCAATCCATTCTCGTTTTATCATGCGGAAGGATAGATAATCTAACATTGTCTGAACCTAAATTGTAAATTTCTGAATTTGAATTGTAACTTTCGGAATTTGAAATGGAAATTTCGTGAATATGAATTGCAACTTTCTGATTTTGAAATGAAAGCTTCTGAATTTGAAATGAAAATTCTGCATTTGAATTGCAGTTTTCTGAATTGAAAATGGAAATTCTGAATGTGAATCGTAAATTTCTGAATTTGAAATGAAAATTCTCAATTTGAAATGGAAATTCTGAACTTGAATTTTAACTTTCTGAATTTAAATTGCAACTTTCTGAACTAAAACTGAAAAAGGTGTAGTGTGTAGCGAAACGAGTTTCAACCGATTACTGAGGTCTGTTGCCTGTCTGTGGCTCGCTTTAGTGAAAGCGACAAACGACTGTGTTGTAACAATGACCTAGAGCGTCTTTTTTTACTCTGCCCAAACCTTCAAAAGATTTTCTTGGTCGTAGGGTATTAGTACGCATTTATGCTGTAGATGGGCCTGTGTCTTGAGTGTGCGAATTTAGTTTGTTCTTCTTGAACATGCATTCTTTCTGGATTGAATATTGCGGTAATATCTACAGATTAACTCATTGGCCATTAAATATTGGACTGTAGCCACGTCTGATATTTTTTGTAATCTGCTTTTTTTGTCATTATACGCTGTGATTTTGCAGAGAGATCAAGCAATTTATGATTCTTATTAGGGTCTCATTTCGCTGCTATGTGAAACATTTTTTTTAAGTCCCATAGAGAAAAAATTAAAAAGCACGATACTTTTCGTTATATTGAGTTTCGGTATACAAAATTTACAAGCAAAGTTCGTTCGATTTCAAGGAAATTATTTCAGCATTATAACATACAACGAGGTAATTTTTAGTGGAATGCTTGTTAAGATTACGCAGTAGATTTTGGTATACTTAGTCTGGTTCTCGTGTTTATCAGAATTTTTTAAAATCTGCTTAGAAATTGTCCGCATTTCATAGAAGTGCGTGGTAAAATTACGGCAAAATGTTTGGATCAGACCGAGTTTTTCAGATGTCACTGTAACCACATATGGCTTAGGAGAGCTTAGTACAAATTATGTCTGTTTTTCATATCACCACTAGCTCCTATGAAGACGAAAATGTCTAAATTAGTAACAAAGGTCGTCATGTTGCTAATTATAGAACCACAATAGTATTGTTTGACTGAAACGCCAACGGTGCTTTATTTATACTAAAATTCTTAACCTAGTTAACCTAATTTGTTGTACATAACACCTCCAATTACTTAATTGTAATATTTAAATTATATACGATCACCATTTTTTTTTCTCGTTTGCAGCGGAGTACTTATTTCACGTATCTCGCAACTGCTTCCCACTTGTCTGCCCCAATTACGTTGTTCGGGGTTATGTCTCCCTATCTTTCTTCCAACATTCTGCGCAAAGTCAAGAAGTGCTCGCAAGTTAAGAATGTATGGTGTACGTTATCTTCGACGTTTCCACAGTAGTGACAGAACACATTCTATGAAGATATTCTTGGAAGTAACCATGACCGGTGAGAATAACCATTACTTTAATTGTAATCTTCACCGATGTATTGCTAGAGGTCTAACTTAAAATATAGGAAGAAAAAAAGTAGAGAGTTGCCACCTGTTTGAAAATTGGAGTTTAAGTAAATTGATAAGAAAAAATGAATATTGCAATATGGGCGTCAAAAGAAAGAGAATGAAGAAGGCTTACAGCCAAAAATATTTTTTAGAGTTGCCACCTGTTTGAAAATTTACATTAAATTTTATTTATAAGATAAGTTGAATATTGCAATATGGGTATCAAACTGAAGGGGCTTAGGAGATTTTATTGCCGAAAATGATTTTAGGAAGGGCTGCCACCTGTTTGAAAAATTTTATTGTATTAAATTGATAAAATAAATGAAATCTATATCTACATCTAGATATACATATAATAAAATTGTAACAGGTCGATGTCTGTACCTTATAGATATTAAAGAAAAATTAATATGGTGAGTTTTTATTAAAGCCACAGAAGCCAAATAAACAATTTTTAGAATTTTTGAATATCTGCCTGTCTGTATATTTGTACGCGCATCAGTCGAAAACATGGAATTGAATGCAGTTTTCACCGTTGTATCGCTAGAGATGTAGCTTCCAATATAGAAGAAAAAATTAGAGAGTTGCCACCTGTGTTTAAAATTTCAGTTTAGGTCAATTGATACGGTAATGTGAATACTGCAATATGGCTGTCAAATGAAAGAAATTTACAAAGGCCTACAGCTGAAAATATGTTTGTGGAAGGTTGCCACCTATTTGAAAACTTTAATTTAATATAATTGATAGCATAAATTAAATATTGCAATATTGGCATCAAACTAAAGACGATAGGAAATTTTAATTCTGAAAATATTTTTAGGGGATTTGCCAACTGATTGAAAAATTGTATTCATTGAAATTTGTAAAATAAATGAAAAATTGCAATACGAATATTAAACTAAAGAGGATTAGGAAGCTTACTTTTGAAAATATTCTTGAAGTGGGTTGCCACTTATTTGAAAACTTTATTTTAGTTAAATTTACTATATAAACTATGTGTTGCCATATGGGTATCAAACGAGAGTACTTGAGAATAATAAAATGGCAACAGGCCGATATCTGTACATAATAGATGTTAAAGAAAAATTAATAGGGGGTTTATTAGATCAACAGAAGCCAAATCTAAAATTTCGGTATGTTTGTCTGTATGTTTGCAAGCGCATCACGCAAAAGCTAATGTATGGAATTAAATGCAGTTTTGCTAGAGCTCTAATTGAAAATATAGAATCCATTTTTTTTTTGTTTTAGTCCATCGTCGATCATTATTCCTAGGTATTTGAACGTATTAACTTTTTCCAGTGCGTCGTTGTTTATATTTAGAGTTAGCAACGCACCGTTCTCAAAATTTCGCCTTGATATAACCACAAACTTAGTTTTTTTTTTATTTCTGTGTGGAAGGGTTTTCGCTAAAAAAAATTTAAACTTTTCGTTGTTGCTGCCAAATCTGAGACGTCACGTTTTACAATTTCATACAGTTCTCTTTACAATACATTTCACTAAACTACTAAACGGCTGCATCGACTTGGTTCACATTTGGCAACACGTTGAAAATAAATATTCTGACCAAAAATTTACTCGGTATTTAGCTCGGGATATTCCTAAAATTCTTATACAGACTAAACGTAAAAAACCAATATATCACTAAACTTAGCACTGATGCATATTTTGCAAATGCATTGGGAAAGGGGGGCGTGGCTCCTTCCTTCCATGCAAACTGAACTTCTCATATAGCTTATGTCTGGAACTGCTTACGCTAACGTCCTGAAATTCTACACAGCTACATATGTTATCAATACCGTAGTTATGGCGAAAAGTGATAATTATTGGAAAGGCTGGATCGATATACATTTACGTAAACGCGCAAGTATCACTCGATTGGGAACCATTTTCTCCTAGATTTATAAATCCCATTGAACTATTGTAACTTTGTCTTTAATTTTCAGTAAGGTAAAATTTTTGTGAAAATTTTGAAAAATTTTTTTAAGTTTTTCACAAAGAATGGAGCTTTGCTTTTACGAGTTTCGCTATAAACTGTCCTATCTACATACCTATTTGCATAAAATGATAGCCGTTTTCGTTGTTCGGAATAAACTCAAAAAACACTGAATAGAGTTCCGTCAGGTTGTCGGAGGTTATCTTACATACATATATGGTCCAATTACATGCTACTATAAAACTCGCTAGGTGGTGCTGGAGTAGAGTTATTTATAAAAATCGTATTTATTAACCGATTTCGTTCAAATTTTAAATGTGAGCTATGTACCTGTATGATGGAAAATTCTTTTGATAAAAATTTACCCGATTAGTGCCGCTGGAGTTAAGGTAGAAATTCATAACACGTATTCATTTTATGGTAAGCAATGGTTTTGCAGAAAATAAGCCCAATGGATGGCGCTGCAGCCGAAATGTATAGAAACCCCGTGTGGTTGGTCTGCTTTGGACCTATGTTTAAGTTATACGAATTTAGTTTTCAGATGTTTAAATGAAGCATGGGGTTAAGTTTTTCTGACGCCCTCATGCACGATCATGCGGTCTTGCATCTACCCCGAAATCAGTTCATAAATTTTACCACGAATTGTAAAAGTGGTGAATTAGCAAGGAAAGATCACCGTAGGTATATCAACTGCTTCATTTGAAAGATACTTAAGAGATCACACTACTCATTTAGCAATGTACCGGAAAACTTTTCATCCTATGGGACAGCGAGGATTCTTGGCCTTCCTATAAAGAAAATGCACTTCTGTGCTCTTGAGTTTCCCTATAAGAACTTTTATTGGCATACGTGATCATACAAAAAGATTACGCATGATTGGCAGAGATCTCACAGGTGAAAATAAGACCATCAGTAAAGCTCATGACACCAAAAGGGATTGGTATTCCATATGGTTTCACAGCGTTACTACTATTTGCCTATGTATGAGGAGGATACTGCGCCTTAGTGGTTTCAACTTAAATCAAAAACTTTGACTTTACAGACTAATTTTGTTTTTAAACGCTCTTTTGCATTGGCTAACGCAAAAGCTCTTATTAGGCGCCGCGAAGTAAGCGGGCATTGGCTAGTTTATACTAAAATTCTTAACCTAGTTAACCTAATTTGTTGTACATAACACCTCCAATTACTTAATTGTAATAATTAAATTATATACGATCACCATTTTTTTTTCTCGTTTGCAGCGGAGTACTTATTTCACGTATCTCGCAACTGCTTCCCACTTGTCTGCCCCAATTACGTTGTTCGGGGTTATGTCTCCCTATCTTTCTTCCAACATTCTGCGCAAAGTCAAGAAGTGCTCGCAAGTGAAGAATGTATGGTGTACGTTATCTTCGACGTTTCCACAGTAGTGACAGAACACATTCTATGAAGATATTCTTGGAAGTAACCATGACCGGTGAGAATAACCATTACTTTAATTGTTATCATAAATATAATCTTAAAAATTTAAAGATTACAATAACAGTAATTGTTATCATGAAAACTGCGATTACGATCACTTTAATTGTAATCCTAAAAATATTACGATTACATAAAAGAAAATGTTGATTGCGATTTACTGATGTTCTGCAGAGGTTTAGTAGTCAAGTAAATGAGCGGAACTTTCAAAAGTATGTAAAATTTATTTAAAGTTGAAGTAATACTGTTAATCAAAATCAAAATTAATTGGAAATTCTGCGACCATGACTCTGTGTAGAATATTAAACAATTCCAAACAAATGCGCGAATTACTGTAATCGTAATCATAAAAAGTACGATTACGATTACGATCGCATTCAAGCATTTTATAATTACAATTACAGTAATCGCTCTGGTTGTTTTCATAGAAATGGCATAGAATTCTTGAAAATCTATATTTTTCGATCGTAAAACTTTCTTTCTCTCAGCAGACTTCCAATAATAATACCGACTTTACTTTTTCCCACTTGCACTTTTGGACTACCCTAATGTTTACACAATGTACATTGCGAAATTTTCTATTGCGCCCGTAAACACTAGCCACAAACCATGGACCTCAAGCGTATCTTACACAAGCGATAAGTGCTCTTGAGTCGCAGGGTTTGTGTTCCTTACATAGACGTTTTATGTATTTCTTTGAATCTATCCCTAGAACACTAAAGTTAGTCGATTCGACTAACGTAGTTTATGTTTTGTGGTGCAGTTTCTTGAAACACACATTTTTTTAAATTGAAATTTCATAATTTGAACTGTAACATAGCCGCACAACTTTTGTTTTATTTTACTAAGAAAATTTTAAGATAATAACATATATAATATTTTTTGACGATTGATACTTTAAAACTTAAAAAAAAAAAACAGTGCTAAATACTGGTTAGTTGATTCGACTAATAATCCATCTATATACTTATTTCTAAAAGGTATTTTTCTGTTACCAAACGATATCTCCTCTAATGTTATACCGATTTTATTGAATGATATCTCATTTTGAAGGTTAGAAGCTCACGTACATGCGAAAAATAGTCACGTTATTAAAATTTTTTTTATTTATTAAAAACGGGGATTTAAATAGCTGATAGCACTGTATCCGGTCAATAAAGCGCCATATCTTCCATAATGCTTCATCAAATTTAATTATTAAAAAACCATTTTGAAGGACAACTTCACCGCTTGAGGTAAAAACAAAATTTTTTTATAGGGCTGCCACCCGCTAAACAAGTTTTGGGACTTAAATATATACCGACTAAAATATTACAACGCATTCATGAAATGAAAGGCATTTAAAAGCACTCTTAACGAGAGGTAATCATTTTTAAAAGGGTTGCCAACTATTTAAACATTTATATCTAAGTGTATGTATGAAACAAAGTTGCTTACATAATACCGAGCATAGCTCTAGAATGGATTGTTCTATTTGAGCTGTTAGCTTTAGGTTAGGTTAGAGTGCGCTGCAAATTATTTCCGGCTCCATTTACAGGTACCGGATTTGAAAAATGTTTTATGGAATTTTGTTTAGAAATGCAAAATTAGCCTTATCATGAGTTTCATTTTCATTGAACTGGTTCACTTTTCGTTTCCGTGTATTCACTAATTTAAATTTTTCGATATTGTACTTTCGGTGTTCGTAAACTATTCGCGGATTATAGCGTTTTCTTTTCTCAAAAAAAGTGTTGCCCTTTTATATGGGAACTCTCGCTTTGGCTGTCCTCAACCCTGAGAAAATGTTGCGTTCTTTATATGAGTCTGAAACAGAAAATATGCTACTCCATCACAAGTTCATATATAGATCTTAATAAAACTGATTTATTCACTTGCGCTGTAAGTAAACAATTATTTCTGATAAGGAAAATAAATTTATTTTTACAAACGTAAATTGAAAATCAACCAAGCAACTCTCACGCTCCCGTTTATTTGTGGGCAGAAAAGGCAGCACTTTTGCCGGAGCAGAACGCAACCTGCTGAGAAAAGATCACGACGGCCTGTGAAAGGGCTGAGAAAAGAACATACAAATTTTACAGCGCTAACACAGGGCAGAATAAGTGCGGCCTTTTTTCGAGAAAAAAAAACTATTATATTATGAAACATTGCCTCACGCATCCGCAATTTACAGAGATTGGCGATTAGTAGTGCAAATCAAAAACCTCATCAAAGCGCCCAAGTTAATGCAGGACGACCTCAAGAGGAACAAGCGCCTTAGCAAATTTATTTCGTTGACAACCAGTGTGACCGTTTTGATCCAAGTTGATCAAAAGTGATACACTTTTCGACGAATTTTGGAGATACTTTTTTTCAATTTTGATACTTTTCAAATACAAATGAAGAAAATTTGAAAATTTGTATGCTTTACAAGACATGTCGTGCACCTGTGGCGACGTACATCCAAAAGTTCAGTCGTTTACTGAACGAACCTTTCATGTATTGTGATTCATATTTCCAATGGATACCGCCTATTTTTCATGGGCTGCAATATACGTCAGCGCTTATTGCTTGATATCTATTGCAGGCAGTTTGATAGTTTGACAGCCATATTTTCACTTGAAAGAAAGCGTGGTGGTGGTAATATCGATGAAATTTTAATATTAAAGCAAATTAAGAATCTGTTCCCTATTGGATTATTTATGATAACGTTTTAGGAAGTTATTCAGCAAGTTTTTTTTTTTTAAGATTTAAATGTTTTTAAACACCGAAACTGAGAGAATGTTGTCTGGCGGCATCATGCGGCAAATGCTTATACATATCAAGACATCAAAGTGCCCACACACAAAAACTTACAATCATACTGCTCGTCAAAATGACAGT
>NW_023458555.1:111957909-111960974 GCF_013731165.1 Rhagoletis pomonella
TACAATCATACTGCTCGTCAAAATGACAGTTGGTAGGCCATCGGAGTTTGCTTGTGGAGTTTTGTATTTTGTTTGTGTAAAATTATTTTAGTATCGGTTTACCGGTTACCGAATTATCGTGGTGGAAGCTTGATAATTTTTCTAGTAGTTGGTAAACTGCAATCAGCTATACGATATTCATACAATTTTGAATCCGCCCGCATTTGAGTAAATAAAATTCCTTAAATTTTTTGTTAAAATTTATTTATTTTTTATAGGAAAAAAGCTACGAATCAGCTGTTGATAAACATACATGGTTTACCAGACTAAAGGTGTGGTTAAACGTGGCAATGCTAGCTCTTTTTCCACGCATTTTGCTTCAAAATGTGAAATCGAAAGTCTACTTTCCCATGTAAAGAGTCAGAAAGTCCTTTTTGCAGATTTGTGGAAATCACTTTCGGCAATAAAAATTGCAAGGTGTAACTACAGCTGAAATTACGCAAATCGCTTTCGGGAAATAATTTCAACTTGCTCGTGCAATAAATGTTAAATTGTTTTGGAAAATGGTTTTTCGTAAAAATTACTGGTTTAATTCAAGGCACATTAAACAAGTAGTATCAATAGAGCAGCTGATTTTATTTTATTTTTTCAAATTATTTAGTCTCGAAAATGTCAAATATTTTCAATTTATTCTCATTAAAATTCTAAATTGTTGAAATTTATTTGCATGTGAAACCGTTTTCCATAGCAGCTTTTGGAACGTGCGTCCAACTCAGCAGCACAACCAGTGATTACTGGGCCTTGAAACTGATAAATCAATGCTTCGAGAAGCAAACAAATTTACTAAGAAAGAAAGTTGCAACAATTTTAAAATTTCCGATATCAATTTTTTGTTTTTTATTTATTATTTTTTTTTGTATTTCACATGGCACGCTTTGATTTAGAAAAAAAATCAGAACAATTATTGACACTGTCGATACCAGAAGTAACAACAAAATACACGCAAATGTTATTTTTGCTCTAATGCTACTACCTGTTTGATATGCCTTGGTTTTATTCCATATTGATAGATACTTTGATACTTAAATGAAAAAAGTGATACATATTGATACATTTTAAGTCTTTTTTCTGCTACAATTTTTCACAAGCCCGCGGCCACACAACTGTGATCAGTGTTGCCAGAACTTTTTGGAGCGACCGACTAGATTAGACAAAAAAACGGCTTAAACCGGCTAAAATGTTTCAACTAGAATTCACATGTTTTATATAAATACAAAAATTAAAATTATAACGACTAGTAAATCCATTAAATTTTTTTTTTGATTAACAAAGATTATACGTAGCTAAGCTGTACACCACTTTATTTTTGTTTAACAAAGGAAACTGTCGTTATACTTAGCTAAACTTTACATCAGAAGTCATGTTTGTATTACTTATATATATAAAAAAAAGAGATACATAAAATACAAATTTATGTCTTTTTCTTTTCTATTGAACAATTTTGCCTTCTTACAAATATTGAAACATTTGCAGTAGGTTGCTTTTTTTCCTGCAAAATGGCTATACTAGCAGAAAGTATGGCACTTTTGCTTATTCGGCGGGCAATATTTTGAGAAATGAACACGTAAAGCTGTGAAAGGGCTGAGGAAAACAGGGCAACATTATTTCGAGAAAAGAAAATGCCATGATATAAAAACAGAAGGTAGTTTAATTTATTGGCATTCGTTGTTTTTGCCGACCACTTCACTTTTAACAAGTTTATGACATTTAACTAAAATCATGCTACCAGATTCACTAGCAAGAAAATTCTTGTTTCTTGTAAGGTAAAAGAAAATTTTGAAGTTAGTGAAGTTGGATGAAAATATTAAGTCTTGCGCGTTTCCAAACTGCCAGAATTCAGTACACCTGAGCAAAGGTTCGAAAATAAAGTTTTTTGCTTTTCCGAGCATAGTTTGAGGACAAATTGCTAACGCAAAATATTTTTAAACCTCTAAGCGATGTACCGTTATCCGTGGAAGAGGGAGGAGGTCGAGTTAAAAAGTTAAAATGATGCGCTGCAACTTGTAAAAGTTGGATTCTCGGAATTTTCTGATAAAGATGTGGTGCTGCTAAAAAATATATATATACATAAATATAAGCCCGAAACTATGTACATATTTGTGACAAGAATTATCCACATCCGAGGAAAACTACTGCAGTTTCATTTTATAAAATTTTTGTTTACAGAAAAATGCATAAGTAAGACAGTTTGGGTACTATTCGGTTATCTGTACAATGATTTTGGGTTGGCGTGTCAAACGTGTGACCCGAATCAAAAAAATTTTACATATACGTCTAGTAAACGGATTAAGCTTTAATTTAAATAAAGATTTCTGTTTGAAATAAGCACTTTTTTGTAAATTTGGAGGTGGATTTTGCGCACAAATACTATGGCTGGAGTAACCGGAGTTGTACTGATGAGGTTATTTCTTCTAGCGCGGCCGAAGGCCATCAACGCGGAAATAATAATAATAACAACAAGTAAGAAAGTCTAAGTTCGGGCGGAGCCGAACATTAAATACCCGGCGCAAGTATTAAATATAGGTTTTCCACCTTTCCGAAAACTACCACTACATTGTAAGCCGGGGTGACTTTACCCCTATTTTAAACATATTCGATAGAACGTTCAGTTAGACATATTGAGATAAACTTATATAGTCACATGTGGGCGATATCACGCCCATTTCCCAAAATTCCAAACAATGTTACTTTTTTTCAAGGGATTGTTTTTGGTATCAATTTTGAGTAAATTAGCGTCCTTAAATTTCGAAATATTGAAGTTTCAAGCATTTCTGAAATTTTCCGTTATATGAAAATAATTTGCAACGTTATGCTTTGTGTGGAAAGCACAATAACCATACCGAGTTTGGTACAAATTGGTATGACGATTACCGAGATACATATATCTGATCAAAAGTGGGCGGTGCCATGCCCATTTTCCAAAATTTTACCATAAATGCATTTCTTGGTAAAGAATTGTTGCAAATACAAATTTTGAAAAAATTAGCTTTAATATTTACTGATTTATCGAGTATTTCGTATTTCTC
>NW_023458555.1:111961074-111962409 GCF_013731165.1 Rhagoletis pomonella
TATTTAAGGTTCGGCTCCGCCCGAACTTAGACTTTCTTACTTGTTTTCTGTTTTCTTCATGACATAGGTTAGCGATGGGCATAATGTGCACATACGGTAAAAATACCCAAACGTGCAAACCGCGGGCAAATGTGCAAACCGTTGGGTAGATGAGGTGAGGTAATTATGCCCGGGGGAAACAGAAAATTCGATCGGAATGAGAGAACAAGTATATGTGAGTACTCACGAATGTGAGACCTCATGGCTGCCAACTTTCCTAAAAGCACCAAAACTTGGGACAAATCAAAACATCATACATAGTTATGTGTAAAAAAAAAAGATTTTCTTATCCAGAATAAAATTCACTAAATAAGCACTGAACATGGCGGGAAAGGTATTTTGATAGCATTATATATTTGTCGAAAATTTTTATTTTTGATGATTTGAAGATTTTAATTTTTAACGATGCAAAGTGAAGTGTATCAAAGGTGTGTATTTAATTTGACAGCACTTCTGCAAAAGCTTTATTTGTTTTTTTTTTTTAATTGTAGATATGAACATAAAAGTGCAATAGCATATTAGCTGTTTTGTAATTCACTTTTGCATTGTCAGCGGTCAGTTGGTCGCAAATTTTCAAAGGGAGGGGGGGTTCTTGCGCAGTAATTCAGCCCTATTCTGCATTTCGACTCGAATCGAAATTTTCTCCGTTTGGCAACTTTGGTATTCTGCGTTCCGTTTCCTTTCGATCAATCTTCGAAATTTACGATTATACCTATTCTACATTTCGATCGTAGTTCCGTTTTTCTAAGTTGCAAATTTGTTGACGGAGAACGTTTCAATTGTTATTTTCGTGGGTTTAAATAATAAAATTTTATAAAAAATTTAAGTGAAATATACTGTGCATGATTGTAAAAGTCATCATAAATGAATTTTCTCGATTACTGTGTTTTCACGAGCGTTAATTGAACTCGTTTTTACTAACTTTTTAAAAAGAGGTGCGTATGTTGTCTCGAATTCGATTTGCTATGAAAAGATAAGATCTTCCCCTCCTCCTGACGGGTTTCAAAATGGGATTCATTTGCGTTCAAAACTGCCACTCTGTAGTAAATGCAAATGTGGTGGACTGCTCAAACAACGTTTATACTTTCACTGACTTTAAGCGATGAGTAATACAGTTCAAGATGAATTCCTTATGACTCTTCACTCATCTGAAAATGATCAAACATGTTCCTAAATCCCCGCCTTTCAACTTCCGCATCAGCAATCTGGGACTCGTTCTTCTCTTCAAGCAATAACGCCGCGGCTATGTATTTCATTCTTATAATTATGTATGCACTTAAATTTTATTTTTAAATT
>NW_023458555.1:111962509-111963793 GCF_013731165.1 Rhagoletis pomonella
TTTAGCCGCTTTTTTTTGCTAATCTAGCCGGTCGGCCCAAAAAGTTCTGGCAACACTGATTCTAACGCTGCGTATAAATTAATTTTCGTTCTCTATAGAGATTGTGACGGGTTTAAGTAGATATTTTTGTGATCTGTGACTTGTGAAGAACATATACTTTTGAAATATTTCACTATATTTTTTAATGATAAGACTTTGTTTTATTACCGTTGGAAAACATCGTTTGAAATTACCGTTTGAAATTACTTGAATATATAACATAATTTTATATTTGAAAAGCTTTTAGATTTGCTTTCGGTTTCTGCCGGATTATTATTTTAATTTATAATGAGAGGTTAAAGATTAAACAATATAATTATGATCAAATCAGCCGCTTACTGCCGCTACTTTTTGAACTAGGCACCCCTATTGCAACTGTGGACTAGTAGTAGATAAACGACTGTTAGTCGATTATCGATTATTCGTGGTATTTTCTCGTTTAATAAGTTTAATAAGTGCGTGTGAATAGTTTATAGTCGCTCATCCTTCTACAAACAAATAGTTGTAGAAAAATGAGCTATAAAAAACTATTCACAGTCGCTTATTGAACGAGAAATCGACATTCACAATACCATGAAAAAGCGATAATCGAATAAGAGTCGTTTATCTACTACTAGTCGACAGTTGCCATAGGGGTGAGGGACTACAAATCAAGACAGTGAAAAAATAGATAACGTATTTTTAAACCTCACATTATCGTAACGTGATAAATCCTTCGTGTCAGTATTATCTGGCGAGCATAATCAGGACGATAAAGAACCAAGGCACTCATGACTTTAGTGCTAATAAGAACATAAACTCTATTTTCAGAGAAAATAAATGTCAACTCATAAATTTAAAAATGTAGTTTTAGTGCATTTTCCTACCCAAAAATTTAAGTCGTTATTCATTGTAAAGCAAAGGAGGTGAAAGACACAAATTCAAACAAGGAGTTGTAACCTATTTAATTAAATAATTTCGACCGGCTAGATGTGAAGCAATACTTTTATTTGTAAGGCCTCAGCCCATCCAATATGAAAGTTGAAATAGATTATATTTTGGGCAAGTCTGCTCCTTCGTTTACAATAGGGATGTTGCGAATGTGGAATTTTAGACATCCGCGGATGCGAATGCGGATGCGAATATCTAACAGCTAACATCTGCGGAATTAGAGTTGTCAAACTATCGATAGCACTATCGATAGTATCGATAGTTTCAATTTTTTTAGACTATCAATACTCATTGATAGTTTTTTCTTATACTATC
>NW_023458555.1:111963893-111970919 GCF_013731165.1 Rhagoletis pomonella
TCTTTTTACGATCGCGAATATATCATCTACATACTTATTGATGTATTATTATTGATGTATTATTGACTATTTCTGGATTTTTAACTTTTTGATATTTTCTTCCCTAACTTTGACTATCTCGGGTGAAAAAAAATGTACTGAGCTATAATTTTACATTACATAAAAAAATTGCTCGTTTAATAAAGATTTCAGAAAAGTGCCACACTTACTGGTTTGAATAGAAAAAAAAGTTATAGCCGCTTTTGTGGGTAAAGGACTGAGACACGCTAGAATGAATTTAATAGATGTAAATTGAATTTGCTCTTGTTACCGTTAAATGACATGCTAAATAGTACAAAGGTACATAATTACTTGCTTCTGACATTATTTTATGTTACTTACCGGAATTCGGACAAGAGTCTATAACAAGGGCTATATCTATCAATATTTTGTGTGAAGGATGGGTTCACGTGAAATAAGATATACATGAGTTGTTTGAAGAAAAATTTATTCATTTATTGATAAAATATGCTCAAATTGGCGACCTTCTACTCTAATACAAGCTCGGCACCTTTTAAGAAAAGACGCTTTTAGAGATCTTAAACTCAATTGGGCTATCTCAGCAGCAGCTCCATTTATTTGTTCCCGCAAATGCTCTTCGTTTTGAATTGTTTTTGAATAAATTTTGTCCTTAAGACAGCCCCAGTAGAAAAAATCTAATGGATTCAGGTCTGGCGATCGATTGGGCCACGTGATTGCCCGTATCGTCCAATCCATCGGCGAGGATAAGTTTCGTCTAAATGAGCTCTTACTTCACGCCCGTAGTGAGCAGGACACCCGTCATTTTGCAGCCATAGTCTTCGCCGCAGGTTTAAGGGTACATCTTCCAAAAGAGTTGGAAGCCGTTCCTGAAGGAACTCTAAATAACTGTGAGAGTTAGGCGTTGGCGGCAGCTCCACAGGTCCCAATATCTGACAATTAAAAATACCGCACCATAAATTTATTTTGTACCGGTACTGCGAACGATCTTCTCTCATTTCGTGAGGATTGTCTATCTGCCAACTGGGAAGGTTATGTAAATTAAAATAACCACGTTTGCATGATGATTCATCCCTCCAAATTATTTTATTAAAAAAGTTGGGGTCTGATGCATGCATTCGCAACATTTCACGGCAAAATCTAACCCTCGACAGGTAATGAAATCGATGGTCTTTTAAAGCTTTGTGAACTATAGTTTTTGGTATTCCCGTCCGTCTTTCCTTCATTCTCACTGAAGTCGATGGACCTAGTTCCACTTCCTCTAACACAGCTTCAACATCTACCGTTGCAGGACGTCCTGTTTCGCCGCCACGCCTTCCAGATACGCGACCTTAAAAAAGTGAAAAATGATAGTTAACAAGCAAGCAAACAAGAAAGGTGTAAAAATCACTTACCTTCATATATTTCTCTATGGGTCCGGGCGAATACTTTACGACCCGGATGTCGACGATTGGGGTATCACTCTACATAGAGTCTTTGAGCAGCTCTGGCATTAAAGCAAGCTTCACCGTAAATTAGGTGAATATCCGCATATTCATGCGACGTATACTGCGTGTTCTCTGTCATAGTATTAATAACACAATGTTCGAAGGGTCCAATTTCACAAAATCCACTTTCACTAATTCCGGTAAGTAACACAAAATAATGTCAGGAGCAGGTAATAATGCACCTTTGTACTATTTCTATTAAATACATTCTAGCGTGTCTCAGTCCTTTACCCACAAAAGCGGCTATAACTTTTTTTTCTATTCGAAACAGTAAGTGTGGTACCTTTCTAAAATCTTTATGAAATGAGCATTTTTTTTATGTAATGTAAAGTTATAGCTCAGTACATTTTTTTTTCACCCGAGATAGTCAAAGTTGGGGAAGAAAATATCAAAAAGTTAAAAATCCAGAAATAGTCCTAATTTTATGATGGTTCCTTAATATATTTTAACTACATTGCATTCGAGTATGGAGAGGCAACTATCTGGCAGTATTTTACATAAAAAATTTACTAAGTATTGCCCGGTTTGTAGTTGCAGTTAAAGAAAACACATGAAAAAGCACGATTTTTTTTAAATTCGAAAAAATGTAAATATTTCAAAAACGGTGACACTTTTACCTGAAATTTTTTTGTTTATCAGGGAGCTCACCCCCCCCACCTACCTTCCCCTAAAGTTTGGCACGTTACTTCTGGGACACCCTGTATACAAAAGGGCATACATCGAAACAAAGCCACGAAATTGCAATCATAAATTATCTCATTCTCCCGTCCTTCGCCAAAACATATAGACATACACACTAACCAGTATTAGCCGCCCTCGCTTAACATATGTGAATATTTTGTATCATTGCATACATATGTATATACTCAAATACCTACTAACCCAGTAGGGCATATACCTTGTACGGCACACGTAAAGGAAAAATATTAAGTACCGCGGTAAAATTAAAATACTCAAATTAAAGACTCAAATTGAGATAATTTAAAGAAAACTTGTTTATTCAAAAATAAATACCCAATCGAAAACAAATACTAAAATTAATATTAATCAAAAAAATATATATATGTATATACATATATACGTACATACGTAAATAATAAAACTCGAAAGAGAATATCGCGGTTCGATCGACTGTACGGGCACATACTTACTTATATTATTCGCGGATATTAAAATAAAAAAAATCTTTATATTCTCGCACACATAAATGCCTTCTGATAAAACTCCAGTAAAGGAGCCAGTAGGCAAAACCCCAATCACTTTAAAAGTACCAACAATCGTTGATGAGGACAAACCTCAAGGCACACCTGCAGAAGCTCCACGCTTGAAGCAGGGCGAAAACAGAAAAAAGCAAAAGATTTCTTAGGCGCAAGATTCATTTCGGATAGTGACAGTTTGATTAAATACTGCACTAAATTCTCCTCAGCCCCAATAGAAGATAATTCTGCATCGGTTCTGGAAATAAAAAAACCACAACCTTGACAACTTTTGGGCGCGCCTTCAAGCGGCATATGACACAATTAACGAAACCGATGATTCCGATTTACCTGAGAATATCAAAGCTTCGGCTGCCGCTAAATACGAAAACTGCCTTGACCAATATGAAGAGACAAAAGCAATAATCTCCTATCAGCTTAAGTTATTAACCCCAGTTAGCGCACCTACTCCACCCCCGAGAGTAGAAGTAAGCCAAAATCAAGAGCAAAGCTCAGGCATATATCTCAAAGTGCCAGAATGTGACACAGAAACTTTCTATAGGGGTTATGAACAATGGCCATCCTTCCGGGACATGTTTACAGCCGTATACATAAATCACCCAAAATTGTCACAATCTGGCTTGGGAAGCATCAAAAGAAAGATATGTACGAAAATGAAGGAGTACTGGTTGATAAACAAGTAACGATTTTAATGAATCTACCGAAAATTCAAAAAGAAACGAGTGAAGAGTTTATTAAATTGCAGTCCACTGTCTCAAACTATCTATCAGTTTTATCCACGATAACTGGGACGCTATTCTGGGAAATATTTGCGCCGTGACTTTACCAGAAAAATCATTATTTTTATGGGAGCAATCGCTCTCATCCCGTAAAAAATGCCCGACGTGGCAACAAATAAATGAAAGGTTTTCTAACTACCCAGTACGAAATCGCAGAGAGGGTAGATACCAAAATTAAAAAAGCAAAAAATACACAGAATGATCTACATAGAAGCTTCATAAAACCCCAAGCCAGTAATCACAATTCACATAATAGAAGCTTCAATAGATCGCAAACATTTATGAATGAAAACAAACTTACGTCATGCGAATTTTGTAAAGGAGGTCACCCATTAAGATCTTGCGAGAAGTTTAAAAAACTTACGACGACCGAAAGGTATAATGTCGTCAGAAACAATAGACTTTGCACAAATTGCATGCAAACCGACTGTTAAAGTAAATTCAATTGTGTATACTGCCAAAAGAGGCACCACTCGATGCTCCATATTAATAATTTTACTCCCCAAAATAGCTCTAACTCTCAAAGAGCCACAGGGCTAGTGGCAACAGCTAGACCCGAAAACCCCGGAAATCTCGAAAGCGAAACCGAAAAACCATGCTGTTCAAAAACAGCTAATATACAAGCGCTTCATTCTGAAAATGAAAGCAAAATTTTACTGCCAACCGCGATTGTCTCGATTGAACATCGATGAGAATTATTTAAGCTTAGAGCTCTAATCGATCAAGGCTCACAAAGATCGTTTATCTCATCAAAAGCACAAAACCGATTAAAACTCTTAACCACAAACTCAAACTTTGAAATTTCGGGAATGGGTGGAAGAGTAATACAAAACTCTAACAAAATCTGCTCAATAACCCTGATTTCCCCCAATGCGGATGTAAGAATAGAAGCACAAGCTATAGTTCTGCCGCAACTAACAAATATGCTTCCAAGCTATAAAATAAACGACGAAGATCGTCAAAAATTCGGCCACCTCAAATTAGCGGATCCCAACTGTCACACCCCGCGTAAATTGATATCCTATTAGGCATCGACCTAATACCCCAAATAATCCTAGAAGGCATTGAAAAAATCTCTAATACCCTATTAGCCCTAAATATCACCTCGAATGGATCCTAAGCGGCCAAGTAAAAGAAAAAATATCGGTATCCCTAAGGTCGGCCAGGAATGGTCAACCCAGATGACGCAGCCTGCTTCTGCACATTGCAGGGCATTTACACAAGAGATGCAAGACTGTTTTTTCCTCTTCGTCGTCCTTGCAGCTTCTGCAACATCTACGAAAAGGCCCCCAAGCTTTTTTGTATGTTTACCTATTAAGCAGGTTCCCTCTAAGTCCCTATGACCAGGGACCCAAGTGAGGTGAAGTCTGTTCTGCTTGGCTGTCTCCTATAAAGATAGGCGGCAGTCCAGCGCAGTCTTTGAGTGAAACGTGAAGGAGCTCAGAGCTTTGATTGCTGCCTGGCTATCACCAAAAATGAAGATGTCCCCTCCCATCATTTCTGTTCCAAGCTTCTCAACAGCTTCCATGATAGCTGAAACTTCAGCTTGGAATACGCTGCAGTAGTCCGGTAACCTAAAAGAGATTTTTAGAGGAGCGTTTCGTGAGAAAACGTCGCCTTCTACCTTGCCGTCGAGTTTTGAACCATCTGTAAAGATGTCAATGCTATCGGATGGAGTGTTGAAATCTTCTTTCCACTCCTCGCAGCTTGGAATTCTGGTGCTAAAGTTGCTTTCCGGAAACGATATCGAAGCACAGCGGTCTGTGCTGTTCGGAATGAATCAAAATTCATTTAATATACAAGAGTGTCCCTGGGCTACAGGTTGCCATTGGGATGCGAGTGCTGCCATCTGCTTTCCTACCAAATCCAGTGGCAGAAGATCCAAAATAGCGTACAGAGCATCGTTTGGCGTGGTTCTGAGCGCTCCGCTTACGCAGATCATACTGGACCTTTGCACCTTGGTGAGAAGCCTGAGGTT
This sequence comes from Rhagoletis pomonella, assembly GCF_013731165.1. Classification (NCBI taxonomy): domain Eukaryota; kingdom Metazoa; phylum Arthropoda; class Insecta; order Diptera; family Tephritidae; genus Rhagoletis; species Rhagoletis pomonella. The sequence goes on from NW_023458555.1 coordinate 111,969,373, forward strand.
GACCTCTTTATCTAACGCAGGCCACCACACGATCACTCCATACAGGAGGATTGGTCTGACGACTGCTATAAATATCCATCGACAGATACGGGGACTGACGCCCCATCTCTTGCCTATGGCCCTTTTACAAGTATAGAGGGCAACGGAAGCCTTCTCATAACGACGAATCATATTATCCTTCCAGCTCAGCTTTTTATCTAAGATAACGCCAAGAAATTTGGCTTTTGTAGAGAGACCTAACCAGACGCCGTTTAGCTCGGGTGGGGTGACGGAAGGCATTTTATACCTTCTCGTGAAGAGGACGAACTCCGCTTTGCTTGAGCTGACGCTCAGGCCACAGCGGGTAGAGCACTTGGATACGTCCCGAAGCGTTCGCTGCATCAGCTCGCATAGCGTTTGCGGAAACAGCCGGAGAAAATTCGTTTTAGCCGGCAGCCGATTAGCTAGCCGTTAAAAAAAAAAAAAAAAATTGCCATTTTTAGCGGATTTTGCTATTTGCTATTCACCTTCTTGTATTAAAATTCAAATATATAAATTTCTTCTTTTACAAATTTAGTGATCCAAAATCTATTAGAAATGGCTAGCCTTATCTCGGAGAAAAATTTCATGTCGGACTTTGTTATATAAAATTGAAAGCCAATTTTTCTAACCCGAAAGCTATTCAGATAGTGAGCCGATTTCAATGTTTTTTGTTTTAAGCGAGTGACCCAAACACATATAAACTGGGACATGCCATTTTAGCTGATTAAAAAGTTACAAATTTTGCTGAAATTTTTCAGAATTTTCATAATTTTTACACAAAGTCTGAATTCTGGAACACATAATAAACATTGAATACACTAAAGAAGAATAGACAAAAGTTGTTTTAATGTTGCATCCAAGTTTACACAAAGTCTGAATTCTGGAACACATAATAAACATTGAATACACTGAAGAAAAATATACAAAAGTTGCTTTAATGGTGCGTCCAAGTTTATATTCGGGAGAATGTAGCGGGTATTTTCTTCATAAAATTTTTGTTATAAATGTCTTAAATTTAAGTTTGAAGTTTTATTCGCAGCACTTAGAAAATAAAAAAGCACGAGGAAAGTTCATTGGACAAACTCTTAAAAAAAATTGTCTCAGACCAATACTATATACATAACTCATTCCAACTAAAAGAAAACTTAAGAACCATGACGCTTGAAGAAGACGAGGTTCTCATTTCATTTCATGTGGTATCATTATTTACAAATTTACCGATGCAAATGGGAATCCGAACGATAATGCAACAATGGACTCTATTAGAAAGATATACCACTCTCACAAGAAAGCAGTTCTTAACGATGTTAGAATTCTGTCTATGCGACAATAACTATTTTTTATATGACGGAGTATATTACCAACAAATACACGGAATGCCGTTGGGCAACCCGTTATCGCTCACTGTAGCTGAAACTTTTCTAGATAAAATACTTGACGACAGCATCGCTGAATTGAAATCTAAGGACATATGTATCAAATACATCAATAAGTATGTAGATGATATATTCGCGATCGTAAAAAGA
>NW_023458555.1:111971019-111972179 GCF_013731165.1 Rhagoletis pomonella
AATACATCAATAAGTATGTAGATGATATATTCGCGATCGTAAAAAGAAATGACGTAGAAGATATTTTAAAAGTGTTAAATTCCCCACACTATAAAATCAAATTCACCACTGAGTTAGAAGAGGGCAACAAACTAGCCTTCTTAGATTTGGAAATCCACCAATCAAACAATAAAATAATAACAAATTGGTACTCGAAATCTATAGCATCTTCGAGAATGATAAATTACCACTCGAACCATCCATGGGCACTAAAGAAAAATACGGCAACAAACCTGATCAACAAAATCTATTCCTTAGGTGAACAGGAGTTCAGAAAAAGTAACAAGCGGAAAATAACAAACATACTGCATAAGAACGGGTACCCAAATAAAAGTATTGAGATGATAATGGCAACAACAATTACAACAACAATAAGTCTATAAACAGAAGCGAAAACAGAAGATTTACAGGAGTCACATACATACAAGGCCTAACCGACAGCAGAACACTGCACAGAAATATTCAAAACAAGAACATAGCAAACGAAATAAACAAGCAACAACGTGGTCTATCAGATCCAATGCAAAGGTAAAGTCAACGAAAACTGCAACAAAGTATATATAGGCAGGACTAAACGAGTAAGAATTAGTGAACACCAAACAGACGCGAAAATTAAGAAGTCAACAACAGGACTTGCACAACATTTGACGAATAGCGAACACACAGCAAATTTTGAGAACACCATAATTTTGGACGTAGAAAAACAGAAAAACGAGAAAAAACAAGATTAACTTTGGAGAGTCTGCGAATACAGGAGAGGAAAGGGACGCGATGAACTTTAAAGAGGACGTTGCCAATATAAATTGTGCGTACCGGACGGCAATACAAAATAATAAATCAGATGGGCGAAGAGAGTGACGTCTAATAAAAGTGTGCAGTGCAATATTTTGCGTTTATTGTTATGTAAATAGTTATACTAATATAATATGTAAGTGATACTGTGATAAAAAAGATGTGCATATGTATATGTATGTGTATTTTTCAGTCATATGTAACTATGTCTAATTGATGTGTGTATGTATTATGCTTTGTTTTTTACAATAAATCAGACTCGCTGATGAAGGCGTGAAGTACGCCGAAAGGAGATAGAGGAAACACAGTTTGCCTTTTAATATACCGGC
>NW_023458555.1:111972279-111975280 GCF_013731165.1 Rhagoletis pomonella
AAGTTATAAATTAAAGCGGTTTTTAAGGCCAAACCCTTTAAGGGTATACTGACCTAGATATTTCGGCGAAGAAAGTTATAGCTAAAAATGAAATTTACCTATTTTTTAGCGGTCGCCTAAACAAATCTAGATATAACTAGATTTACGATTGAAGATTAAAATAATTTTAGTATCCCAAAAAAACCAATTTTAATGAGTCCGATACTGAGTAGTATCGATACTTTTTCCCTGATACTTTTAGAGTATCAATACCATGAGCTCGATGCCAGAATGAGTACTCAGTATCGATACCAAAGTCTGAAATTTCGAACCCTAGACAGGAACGAAGATGCTGCAATTTGTCTATGTTGGTGAGGCCGCTGTCCTTGTCGATTATTGACGTGAACATTGAATAGAAATTTGTCCACTCGGTGTAGGCGCCACTAAATTTAGGCAGCGTAAGCAATAGCAAGCGTGAGCTATTAGCGTTCACAATGATTGATTGGGCCTCACTGGAGTTCATTTTGAGCGTGGAGCAATGTTGCGAGGCACTACGTTTACCAATCTCCCGTTGCAGTGTAGCTTTGAGGTTGATTAGAGCAGCAGGTCGCTGGCAATGGAGTCGAAGCTCAATTTCTCTAGGCTTGTGTGTGCTGCAGAAAAACTGGATTTCAATTCGCCTAAGGATTCTTGCATTGCTGAAAGATTGTACTCATCCATATTGTGTAGCTTGTCTGAGTCCAACTCGCTAATCAAGCTCTCCAGTCTGCTGAATATAGCGTTTGTTTTCAGCTTTAGAAAGACTACTCGATCTGCATCTTCCCCTGGCATGACGAAGCTGCTGACGTTTACACTGGTGTGGCAAAATTATCTCAGTAAGCGGCCGGCAACGAAACTGTACGTCGAAAAAAAACTGCTTTGCAAATAGTCCGCAATTTCTGTCCGTGTGGAGGAAATTCCCGAAATTTCTATGCGTGATAACGGATTTATAATACCGAAAAATCGCGTGATACGATCACGTCGGGGTCACCAAATGTTGAGCTACTAAGCCTTTTTTAGCAGCTATTAAAATAAAACAAATGATTTATGCATAAGCTAAGCAACTGTATTTGGCAAATTTCGGTCTACGACTAACTCAAAGAAAGTTCACCTTAAACTATTCATGTATGTCATAATTACATTGGGTAACTGCAAATTCATCACCAAAAATATAAAACCAGTTTTCTTAAATGCATGAGAATTTACATATATATATTTATGTACGTATGCACCCGCGCACACAGTATTGCCTACATACATATGTACATATTTTTCGCTTGCTTGCATACGAATGTATCCAACTGAGCGCGTGCGGTACGTATGCACATACATACTAATCTATACTAATTATATAAAGAGAAGTCCCTTTTTTTGTAACAGGTAATCTCGCGAACGGCTGGTCCGATTTTCATGAAATTTTGTATATAAATAGCTTTCGGTAACCACCATGTTTTAGGTTAAAAAAATCTACTTTTTCGGGTAGGTGGACTAGGGACCGGTCTATTCGAAAAAATCTTATTATGGCCCGATTTGCTTAAAATTTTGTACATAAGTAGCTTTTTAGCATATATTAGAATATATGATCCATTTTTTCCGGGAAGTGGTCCAGGTATTTGCGGTCCGATTTGCTTAAAATTCCATTTTTTCCAAGAAGTAGACCAGGGTCCGATCTATTCGAAAACATCGTATTTACGATCCGATTTGCTTAAAATTTGGTACGTAAGTAGCTTTTTAGCATATATTAGCATATATAATCCATTTTTCCGAGAAGTGGACCAGGGACCGATCTATTCGAAGAAATCGTATTTATGGTCCGATTTGCCTAAAATTCGGTACGTAGGTAGATTTTTGCCTGCATAAGCTTATAGATTCCTGTTTTCCAATTTTCATGCAATTTCGAATATAAATAGCCTTGAGCAACGACCATATCAAGGGGCGAATTCGTCACTAGGCAAGATTTTTTTGCGCCAATCAGAAACAACGGATACTGTCAAAATATAGCGGCTGAGCCGATTTTTTTGAAACTGCCACCTGCCGCACGTGTCCCAAGGATGGTTTTAGGCTAAAAAAAATATATATGTAAAGGGGCCCTAGCACTTCCCATACGAACCGAATTTCTCATGCTACATATCTCTGAAAGTGTGCATGGTAGAGTTCTGGAACTTGGTATGGAGATATACGAAATCAATCGCATACCCTTGGAGAAAAATTTAAGCTATTGTAAAAAGGGTTGTGGCATCTCCCATACAAACCAAATTTTCCATACTACGTATCTCGTGAAGTGTTCATGGTAGAGTTCTGGAACTTGGTATGGAAATATACGAAATCAATCGCATACCCTTGGAGACAAATTTGAGCTATTGTAAAAAGGGGGCGTGGCATCTCCCATACAAACCGAATTTTTCATACTGCATATCTCTGGAATTTTTTTGGTAGAGTTCTGGAACTTTGTATGGAGATGTACGAAATAAATCACATAGTCTTGGAGAAAAATTGGAACTATTGGAAGTGTTCATGGTATAGTTCTGGAACTTGGTACGGAGATATACGCAATCAACTCTTGAGGAAAAATTGGAACTATTGGAAAAGGGGGCGTGACATCTTCCTTACAAACCGAATTTTTCATACTGCCTACCTTTGGAAGTGTTCATGGTAGAGTTCTGGAACTTGGTATGGAGATATACGAAATCAATCGCATACTCATGAAGAAAGAGGGCAGCTGTTGGAAAGGGGGGCGTGGCACCTGCATTTCTGCTATGAAATATTTACTTAAGATAAAAATACAATCGCCGCCAAACACTAATGGTGTTTTCTACCGAAAATGTTACTTTATAAAAAGTAGTCATTAAGTTCATTTCCACCTGACATTTTTTGCAATTTCAATGCCTAGTGGCAATTCGACATAAGCCCTGCACACAAGTATTAAAAACATTTTGTTTGTGGATAAAATCTAACACTTTTTTAGCATAGCCCTCGTAATTTT
>NW_023458555.1:111975380-111990335 GCF_013731165.1 Rhagoletis pomonella
TCCTAATTTTATGATGGTTCCTTAATATATTTTAACTACATTGCATTTGAGTATGGAGAGGCAACTATCTGGCAGTATTTTACATAAAAAATTTACTAAGTATTGCCCGGTTTGTAGTTGCAGTTAAAGAAAACACATGAAAAAGCACGATTTTTTTTAAATTCGAAAAAATGTAAATATTTCAAAAACGGTGACACTTTTACCTGAAAATTTTTTGTTTATCAGGGAGCTCACCCCCCCACCTACCTTCCCCTAAAGTTTGGCACGTTACTTCTGGGACACCCTGTATAATAAAAAAAGTTTCGATAGTAGCGATAGTATCGATAGTACAGCTAAACTATCGCAAACTATCGAGTGGCCCCATTATAGCTCTATCTTGCTAGAAAAATGTATCAATTGCAAAATGGAAGACGATGAAAACGTGTCGAACTTTATTGCCAAGGTAACTTCGCTTGCACAAGGATTGAAAAACATGGATCTTGAACAAAAGGAGCCCATGATCATAGCATAGTTTGATCATGTTCGGACAGCGTGGTATGCAGTGCCACGTGCTGAACAAAAAATCTCGATCGTCTCACAGATCACCTGATAAATGAGGAAGCTCTCTAATGAGAGCATTGAATGCAAAACGAATTAATATGCACGCTCAAACGATGAAAGCAAAGCAATAAAAGGGGCGTATGTACTTCAAGGCAACAAGGCAAAAAGACGATCCGGAAAGTGTAACTTTTGCGGAAAACAGGGGCATTGGGCAAGGGAATGCTATAAACGGCAGCAGAAGAGAACGCAGATAGTCTCTTAATGTCAGTTCAGAAGGAGACTACAACAAAAGCTTCTGCTAATACGCCAGGCGCAGCAGCGAAACACTTATTCGTTTTGCATTCAATTCAGATGGCAAAAACCAAGATGAGTGGTACGCCGATTCTGGCGCTACTGAGTACTCTCATTCATAATTTCACAGCGTTTTCAGAAGGTGCATGCCAAGTTAAAGTAGGTGACGGCAGGAAGTTGGAAGTGAAGGGCGTAGGTGACATAAAAGTGCAAACGGGAACATCATAGGAAGTTTGTTTGATTAAAGATGTATTCCTAAATGGCGGGCCAATTGGGTGGAGTTCCAAAAAAAAAAAAAAACAGAGTTTGACCGCCACGTCTACGACTGAGGCTGAATTTGTTGCTCTTTGGTTTGCAAAAATCGTCAGCTGAACCCTCTCCGAGGGTGCCGATTGATAATGGATACCACAGAGTAAGCCTGTGCGATGTCACGGCGGTATCCAGCTAAGATCAGGGATCAGTGCTGTATGCTTAAGCTCTTCAATGGCTCTGACATATGGAAATGATCTTTGATCGTGGTTTTGAGGTAAATCTTTTACAGGGGCTGGATCAAGGTGTTATGCGCTTCCGTGCTGAGGATCGGCCAGGCTGGAGGCCCCTAAATAGCCCAGTCGCGTACGGAGCCCTCTTGGAACCGCCGCACCAGGTTGTATCCATGGCCTTACCCGGGTACAGCGGATCTCTGCCTGGGTGGACGACCCCCTTCGCCGCCAAACGTGGGATCTAAGCATGGACCTAAATTTAAAAAAGAAAGAAAAAAACCACCTAAAGAGACCGGCACTCTTAAAAAGTCGGAAGGGCAGTTGCCCAGATACTTTCCACAAGTCATGGTGTGACACATACGGGTAGCGGGTTAGGGCCAATGGTGATGCCGGGCCCAAGCCAAACTTCGGCTACCATACAGGACAGGGAGGCTAAGCAGGGAGGCCCTCTGCGGGATACTCCTGGCGCGGGTGGAGAGGGTTTTGGTATGCAAACTGCAGCCATGGCAGCTCTCGAAGCCGGTGCGCAGGCCCCGCGGGGTCCACCCCCTAAGCCTACTGCCTTCACGAGGCCAGATGGCGAGCTATAAGCACAAAAGGGCAGCCGCAGGGATTCTGAAAAGATCCACATTAACGCCGGATTTCCAGGAGAGTTCGCTTAGTAGCGACGTCGGAAGATTCAAGCAAAAATAGAATGGGCAAAGGCCGTTATACCAGACTACCGGCTACCAGAACAGAAGGAGGTAGAGGTAACTAACAAGCGCGACAGATCGAGCGATGTCGTGCTATCAAAGTCTAAGAGGGCTAAGACGCATGGGCCCTCTTTTGTGGAGGTTGTGAGAGGCCGCATACTTCTGGGTGTGCTGGATGACAGCTAAGAGGACGGGCTGATACTACGGGCCCAATGGAAATGGTTCAAGGCTGAAAAGGCAAACATTTCGGTTAAGATCCTGTTAGATCACCTTGGGCCACCGCCATCATGCAGAGACGCGGGCTGGTTCCAGGGACATATAAAGATTGTGGCGTGCGACGACGTAAGGTCCGCGACACTGGACAAGGCGGCAGTTGGCTGTTTAGGCGAGGTCTACCCTGGAGCGAGACTGAGGGCTGTTGATCTCAAAGATATCCCGTCTAGGCCAAGAGCGAGATTATGGCTGCCGGCGAAACCAGCGGAGCCAGATAGAATCCTGCAGGTCAACAGACTCTTCAACCCGGAGCTACCCACCCTAAACTGGAGGGTTCTGAAGTTGGAAACGAGCAGCAAGGCCACCCGGCAGGCGGTACTTATGCTTAATAATGAGTCTCAGCCGGCCCTGGAAAGGACAAGCGGGGTCATAAAATTCGGGTTCCATACCGTGAAGGTCAAGGTGTATACTAACGACCTAAATACGGTGAAAACCTTGATTGCTGAGGTCGAGCCGGAGGACGAGCTGGACGACCAGCCTGACCTGGGGGATAACCCGATGGGTGAATCGGTACCATGCGCATCCTCAGGGGGTGCAGTTTTTGCGTTCCGGCGTTATACGGAGGAGTAGCTGATGTCGGAAGGGTCAGCGAACTCCACAACAGGTAATGCAATCAACCTGCATCACAGTAAAGCAGATTCGGCTGCATTGCTGCTCCGTTTGTCATCGGGAGCAGCTGATATTGTCCTCGCGCAGGAGTCCCAGGTGGTAGGACAAAAAATATGTGGACTAAGGTCATCTGAATATAAACTGGTAAGTGGAACTACGTCGGGAAAACCAAGGGCTTGTATCCTTGTAAGTACCAAAATAAACTTTTTATTTCTCCCTCAATTTAGTGACGAGGACACCACGACCATAAGCTTCGAAATAAACGGGAAAAAGCTCAAGCTGTCCTCAATGTATCTACCCCACGACAAATAGTTACCGACGCCGTGTGTCAGAAGCGTGATTGAAAACGGACAAGATGCACTTATATTGAAAGCTGATGCGAATGCACACCATACTACATGAGGGAGCAGGGACATCAATGTAAGGGTTGAGTTACTTTTCGACTTCCTTATTAGCACTAAGCTCTATCACCAAAAATAGACAGGAGGTACTGGATGTCACTCTGGTCTCGGCGGATGTGAAGGAGGTAATACGGAACTGGAGGGTTCTTCGGGAGCACTATTTTTCCGACACCGATATATCCAATTCAATCTGTGTCAGACTGTACAGAAGGAACCCCAAAGTAAGACTAGAAATATTGGAAATACAGATTGGGATGTATATAGGCAAGAGAGGGGCAGTGTCATTGCATACGCCGACGACCTCGCATTAGTCGTAAGTGGAAAATTTCCGCAAACACTATGTGACGTCATGCAGGGATTACTAAGGAGGATGGAAAGGTGGGCCAACGAAAACGGCCTTGGAGTAAACCCAAGCAAAACGGAGCTTGTATTATTTACCAGAAGATATAAGGTTCCAAGATTAAAGGTACCTACAATGGCGAATACGGAACTGGTAATCAGTGAATCGGCGAAATATCTGGGACTAATACTGGATAAGAAATTAAACTGGACACAAAATACATATGAACGCAAAGCTATGGTTGCCCTCTACACCTGCAGAAGTGCAATCTGGCAAAAATAGGGCTTGTCCGCCAGAATGGTCCATGGCTATATACTGTCGTGGTTAGGCCAATACTTTTATATGGAGTGGTGGTGTGGTGACTTGCTCTGGCCAGGAAATCAACCACCATAGTCCAGGCCACTGTAGCGTATTTCAAGCCGAGCTCGCGGCCATAGAGGAGGCTACCGAGCCTTTAAGGACATGAATGGTAGGGCGTAATGACATCTACATATTTTCAGACAGCCAAGCGGCTTTAAAAGCTCTGGATTCTGTCACATGCAACTCGGAAACTGTAGTGAGCTGCCGCAGATCACTCAACGTGGTGGTAGAGCAGTTCACTCTTCACCTGGTATGGGTGCCGGGACACAGAGGTATACCAGGCAATGAGATAGCGGATGAGCTTGCAAGGAAGGGCACTTCCCTTCCACTTTCGCCGTCTTGGAAGAGGTTGGGCATGCCGCTACATGCAGGCTCAATATACAAGTATTTTTCTCCTCCGAAGCAGGCGAAAGATGGAAGCAGCTGGAAACCTGCAATACGGCAAAGCTCATGTGGCCGGAATGGGACACGAAAAGGTCGAGGGAACTCCTAATACTTAGCAGGGGAGAAATCTCTTTAGCTACGGGTCTTCTGACCGGTCACATAACTATAGGTAGGCGAGCGGAGAGGCTCGGGGTGCCATTCAACGACTTTTGCAGAAGCTACAGAGATGAGGAGGAGCCTGAATCAGTAAGGCACCTACTTTGTGAATGCCCCGCACTGGGAAGGAGCAGACAAAGGTTTATGGGCGCCAGAACCATTGGCACCCTGAGCGATATAGCGGGCATAAAGATTAGGCAGTTGCTCAAATTTGCCAACTCCACACTCTGGCCTAAGTGTGCCGGTGTGCCCACTAGCAGCCACTGCAATCTTACCTAACCTTGTTGCTCTTTGCGCAGCAACAAAAAGCGCTGCATGGTTACGCAAACTATTGTCTGACTTAGGATACAAACAGTCCAGCCCTACGTTGATTAAGTGCGACAACCAAAGAGCAATTGCATTAGTCAAAAGCCCGGAGTCGTCGAAGAGAACGAAGCATATTGACATACAATACTTCTATACGTGCGATATGTATCGAGAGCGCCAAATTAACGTGAAGTTCGTGCCTACCAAAGATCAAATAGCTGATGGTCTGACGATAGCGTTACCAAGGGACAGATTCAACATGCTCATAAATCAATATGCGCTGTCCGACAATTGACATTTTTGATATGAAAGCAAGTGGGAGTGTTGGATATTGCGCTTTCTACTCACTCCATACATATACTACTTAATATGTATAATGAAATTGAATTGTTAGTCAATACATAATTGAATTTTATTTACCGCTTTATTTAAGTATGTACATATACGCTTTATATCCCTTTTTGAATTACTGAATATATTACTTAACTGTTTTCTTACTCATTGCTTTTCACCACAAACTCTTTTGCTCTCCGAATCTTTAGTTAGTCATCGTATGATCTTTTCCAAATAAAGAACTTTATTTTGTGTTAAATAGTTGAAGTGACTTTTATTTGCTAGACTTTTGCCAAAAGTATCGTTTCATCCCTATCTTCCCGGAAGAAAAGATAATGAGAATTGCGCGGCAATCCACTGTCGAAAAATAATGACGTTAGAAAAAAAGCTGTAAACAAAAAAATTTAGATTTTTTCGGCCAACAAAAAAGTATTAAAGCTTTTTTCCCGCAAATCTAGCATCTCCTAAACCTACTTAACAATAATCAAAACGATTCATGGACCTTACCAAAAATGGCCAGATGGCCGATTTTTTATACCATTTTTACTGTACTTTATAAAATTTCATACATACAAATTTTCATAAAGCGTAATTTCAATAACAATACCTTTAACAGCCAATTTAACGAAAGCAATTTAAGAGAAGTGAGTGTCGGCCGCTGTGGTGTAGTGGTAAGCAGTGCGCGCTCCCACTCCACAATGCCTGGGTTCAAACCCTGGTCAAAGCAACATCGCAAAAATATAGAAAAAAAAAGGTTTTTTCTTAACAGCGGTCGTCCCTCGGCAGGCAATGGCAAACCTCCGAGTGTATTTCTGCCATGAAAAAAAGCTTCTCATAAAAATACAATCGCCGTTCGGAGTCGGCGTTAAACTCTAGGTCCCTCCGCTTTGTGTGACAATATCAAAGCGCACGCCACAAATCGGAGGAGAAGCTCGGCCAAACACTAACATATGTGTAAGCGCCAATCTATTATTATTATATTATAATTTAAGAGAAAGGTGATTTTAATGGAAATTGACATGATACAAATATTTAAAGGTAGTTTTACTTCTTCTTCTTATTCGCCATTGCTCCCATTTGACGTAACCCGTGCTTCTGATGTTTTCTTTTAAATTGAACCTACCATATTCTTTGAAGAAACTAAAAAAATGTTTTTTACTTCAAAAAAACTATTTCAAAAATTATTTCATGGAATATATTTTGAGCATCATTTTATAGCGAGCTTTTAGTGGTTTATTTCTAAAATTATTTATAAAACGGAAGGCAAGTAAAATACTCCTATTACATTGCGTAATGCACATAGATAATCTATTTGATTATGCAATCATTCTCATCATTATCGATTAGCTGCATATTTCGGGATGGCCACGTCCATGGTAACTTCACCAAGGTGTTGTTTGCTTGTTCCAACCACTTTTCGGCGGAAAATTTTCAGCCTCGGGACGGATGTGTCCAATCTAAGCGAAACGCTGCCCCAGCAGCAGTAGAGCGAGTAGTTTATCTGTCTATAAACTATAACAAGCAGCTCTAAGAATTTGTAATTTTTTTTACCTCCCTCTAAGTTTATGCTTCCATAGTGCTTTCATTGACGATAAGCTACTTTTTAACTATTCCTTTGTTCATATGTCCTCTAAAAGGATCCAAATTAAAGCAACATCCTAATATCTATAATAATATCTAATGGAACACTGCATATAATGCCAAATATTTTTGCGGTAAGGCAATTTAAGGTATTTTAAATTAATACACACCTATTAACAGCTATGCTAATACGATGAATTAAGTAAATTTACCTTGCGTGTTGTTATTTTTTAATACATAAAAAATTCCTTTAAAAAATAATAAAATTTCCAAAACAATAATTTGTTGAGGTGACAGTGATGCTCGAGCAATTTACGAAAAGTATAAACGTCATAAGCACAGTTTATGTCAAAAAATTTCAAAGTGAAACTACCTTATTTTTTTGTATCATGGCAAATTGACAGAAAATAAAAAATCATTTTCATTTAAATTGCTTGTGAACCCGGCTGTAAATAACTTAACAGATAAATTATAAACTTCTATATACATACATATGTATGTATGTATGTGCAGTATTTATTTGAACACTAATGTTGAGAAAAAATTTGGGGTGTAAAGATTTGTTTAGGCGCCCGCTAAAAAATAGGTAAATTTCATTTTTTGCTATAACTTTCTTCGCCGAAATATCTAGATCAGGATACCCTTAAAGGGTTTGGCCTTAAAAACCGCTTTAATTAATAACTTCAGTAATTTTGGAAATACTATCTCTGGTTTTTTATTTCTATACTATAAACTGAAAGGTATCCAAAATTACGAGGGCTATGCTAAAAAAGTGTTAGATTTTATCCACAAACAAAAAAGTTATAATGTTTTTAATACTTGTGTGCAGGGCTTATGTCGAATTGCCACTAGGCATTGAAATTGCAAAAAATGTCAGGTGGAAATGAACTTAATGACTACTTTTTATAAAGTAACATTTTCGGTAGAAAACACCATTAGTGTTTGGCGGCGATTGTATTTTTATCTTAAGTAAATATTTCATAGCAGAAATGCAGGTGCCACGCCCCCCTTTCCAACAGCTGCCCTCTTTCTTCATGAGTATGCGATTGATTTCGTATATCTCCATACCAAGTTCCAGAACTCTACCATGAACACTTCCAAAGGTAGGCAGTATGAAAAATTCGGTTTGTAAGGAAGATGTCACGCCCCCTTTTCCAATAGTTCCAATTTTTCCTCAAGAGTTGATTGCGTATATCTCCGTACCAAGTTCCAGAACTATACCATGAACACTTCCAATAGTTCCAATTTTTCTCCAAGACTATGTGATTTATTTCGTACATCTCCATACAAAGTTCCAGAACTCTACCAAAAAAATTCCAGAGATATGCAGTATGAAAAAATCGGTTTGTATGGGAGATGCCACGCCCCCTTTTTACAATAGCTCAAATTTGTCTCCAAGGGTATGCGATTGATTTCGTATATTTCCATACCAAGTTCCAGAACTCTACCATGAACACTTCCACAGATACGTAGTATGGAAAATTTGGTTTCTATGGGAGATGCCACAACCCTTTTTACAATAGCTTAAATTTTTCTCCAAGGGTATGCGATTGATTTCGTATATCTCCATACCAAGCTCCAGAACTCTACCATGCACACTTTCAGAGATATGTAGCATGAGAAATTCGGTTCGTATGGGAAGTGCTACGGCCCCTTTACATATAGATTTTTTTTAGCCTAAAACCATCCTTGGGACACGTGCGGCAGGTGGCAGTTTCAAAAAAATCGGCTCAGCCGCTATATTTTGACAGTATCCGTTGTTTCTGATTGGCGCAAAAAAATCTTGCCTAGTGACGAATTCGCCCCTTGATATGGTCGTTGCTCAAGGCTATTTATATTCGAAATTGCATGAAAATTGGAAAACAGGAATCTATAAGCTTATGCAGGCAAAAATCTACCTACGTACCGAATTTTAGGCAAATCGGACCATAAATACGATTTCTTCGAATAGATCGGTCCCTGGTCCACTTCTCGGAAAAATGGATTATATATGCTAATATATGCTAAAAAGCTACTTACGTACCAAATTTTAAGCAAATCGGATCGTAAATACGATTTTTTCGAATAGATCGGACCCTGGTCTACTTCTCGGAAAAATGGATCATATGTGCTAATATATGCTAAAAAGCTACTCACGTACCGAATTTTAAGCAAATCGGCCCATAAATGCGATTTTTTCGAATAGATCGGTCCCTAGTCCACTTCTTGGAAAAAATGGAATTTTAAGCAAATCGGACCACAAATACCTGGACCACTTCCCGGAAAAAATGGATCATATATGCTAATATATGCTAAAAAGCTACTTATGTACAAAATTTTAAGCAAATCGGGCCATAATAAGATTTTTTCGAATAGACCGGTCCCTAGTCCACCTACCCGAAAAAGTAGATTTTTTTAACCTAAAACATGGTGGTTACCGAAAGCTATTTATATACAAAATTTCATGAAAATCGGACCAGCCGTTCGCGAGATTACCTGTTACAAAAAAAGGGACTTCTCTTTATATAATTAGTATAGATTAGTATGTATGTGCATACGTACCGCACGCGCTCAGTTGGATACATTCGTATGCAAGCAAGCGAAAAATATGTACATATGTATGTAGGCAATACTGTGTGCGCGGGTGCATACGTACATAAATATATATATGTAAATTCTCATGCATTTAAGAAAACTGGTTTTATATTTTTGGTGATGAATTTGCAGTTACCCAATGTAATTATGACATACATGAATAGTTTAAGGTGAACTTTCTTTGAGTTAGTCGTAGACCGAAATTTGCCAAATACAGTTGCTTAGCTTATGCATAAATCATTTGTTTTATTTTAATAGCTGCTAAAAAAGCTTAGTAGCTCAACATTTGGTGACCCCGACGTGATCGTATCACGCGATTTTTCGGTATTATAAATCCATTATCACGCATAGAAATTTCGGGAATTTCCTCCACACGGACAGAAATTGCGGACTATTTGCAAAGCAGTTTTTTTTCGTCGTACAGTTTCGTTGCCGGCCGCTTACTGAGATAATTTTGCCACACTAGTGTAAACGTCAGCAGCTTCGTCATGCCAGGGGAAGATGCAGAACGAGTAGTCTTTCTAAAGCTGAAAACAAACACTATATTCAGCAGACTGGAGAGCTTGATTAGCGAGTTGGACTCAGACAAGCTACACAATATGGATGAGTACAATCTTTCAGCAATGCAAGAATCCTTAGGCGAATTGAAATCCAGTTTTTCTGCAGCACACACAAGCCTAGAGAAATTGAACTTCGACTCCATTGCCAGCGACCTGCTGCTCTAATCAACCTCAAAGCTACACTGCAACGGGAGATTGGTAAACGTAGTGCCTCGCAACATTGCTCCACGCTCAAAATGAACTCCAGTGAGGCCCAATCAATCATTGTGAACGCTAATAGCTCACGCTTGCTATTGCTTACGCTGCCTAAATTTAGTGGCGCCTACACCGAGTGGACAAATTTCTATTCAATGTTCACGTCAATAATCGACAAGGACAGCGGCCTCACCAACATAGACAAATTGCAGCATCTTCGTTCCTGTCTAGGGTTCGAAATTTCAGACTTTGGTATCGATACTGAGTACTCATTCTGGCATCGAGCTCATGGTATCGATACTCTAAAAGTATCAGGGAAAAAGTATCGATACTACTCAGTATCGGACTCATTAAAATAGGTTTTTTTGGGATACTAAAATTATTTTAATCTTCAATCGTATATCTAGTTATATCTAGATTTGTTTAAGCGCCCGCTAAAAAATAGGTAAATTTCATTTTTAGCTATAACTTTCTTCGCCGAAATATCTAGGTCAGGATACCCTTAAAGGGTTTGGCCTTAAAAACCGCTTTAATTTATAACTTCAGTAATTTTTGGAGATACTATCCCTAGTTTTTTATTTCTATACTATAAACTGAAAGGTATCCAAAAATTACGAGGGCTATGCTAAAAAAGTGTTAGATTTTATCCACAAACAAAAAAGTTATAATGTTTTTAATACTTGTGTGCAGGGCTTATGTTGAATTGCCATTGGGCATTGAAATTACAAAAAATGTCATGTGGAAATGAACTTTTTAATGTAATGCCACGATTTTTTTTTTAATGCCCGACTTCGTCATTTGTCATTTTTGCCATTTAATGCCTAGTGGAAATTACATTTTGCGTTTTTTGTTGAAGGATTTTGTAACGAATATCCTTCATCCGTTGTCAAATTTGATTTGCAGACAAACCGGTTTCGGCGTTATGCCTTCTTCAGTGCCGTTTTTAGGTAACGATCGCTTTTACCGAAAACTCCATACTTTCAAGAAAATAAATTGTTTATATTAAATATTTGTTTAAAGCTAAGCAAGACAAAAACTCGATCAACTATTCGAAATTTTTTCTCAACTGAGTTGTAATCGGCTAAGTGTACCAACATTTTGCGATGGTCGAGCGATTTCTGTACAAAATGCGTTAATTTAGATCACGAAAAGTTAAATAAATAAAAAACTTAAAAATGTAAGAATTAAAAGCATTAAAACTTTTTCGTTTATGAATAAAGCGTGACACTTTTTTAGCGAAGTCCTCATCATTTTTGAGAACTTTAGATTTGTAGTACTAAAAAAATAAAAAAAACTGGGGAAAGCATTTTCAAAATTAGTGAAAGTATAAATTAAAACGGTTTTAAAGGCCAAAATATTTTAAAGGTCTATTATAGTCCTAAGAGACACGTTTTCGGCGACATAAAAGATTTAAAAAATCGGAACACTAATAAGAAATTTACAGCACAAAACGCAATTTAACTGTTTTTAGCGGGTGCCTTAAAAAAAATTTTTACACCCAAAATTTTTTCTACACATAAGTTTTCAAATAAAACTGGCAGACGCAAAAACTTTTTTCGTGATACGCCTTAATGTACAGTCCCGCACAAAATTATTGGCACAGGGAATTTTTCTCAATGTACATGTGCAACATTTTTTACTTAAATTTTTTCGCGTATTTTTTTATAAAAGTGCAGTTCATACTACAATAAAATCTGTAAACTTTATCAAAACTCAGGAAAATTCAATAAATTTGCATACAAGATTGCATTGTAGTGTAACTAAGTGCCAGTTTAAAGTTGGTAAAAAGACGCGTTGATTTTTGGCAGCTTCTTCCAAACAAAAAAATTATCCAACAAACTTTGTGTACTGGTCTTCTTTAAGCAACCACGGCCTTAATTCTCTATTTAACATCCATTCGTCATTAAAAGAGCGATAGCGTTTTTGATTTTAGTGTCGATTAAATAGAATATGTAATATATATACCTATTTTAAGAGTTCTAAATTTTCTTACAACGGGATGCCTAAAATCTTTTCTTGCCAAAAAGCGGGAGATTTTGCGTCCCGGACATAGCTCTTAAATCCGTGACAGTCCCGCCGAAAACGGGACGATTGCCAACCGTGTTCTTTGACTTTCGACCCTAAGCTCATAATTTATTGATTTGGAACCAGGAGGACAAGGACTTGATTTCACTTGGCATTTCCAATTGGAGTCAGTTGGCAAAGAAGAGAAAGTTGGCGTGCTCTTTTGGAGTCGGCCAAAATCGCTTAGGCAGTTACAACGCCAATAAAGAAAAGAACAACATAACTTTACTAAAAATTGTATCATTTATTTTCTGCCGAGCTTACCTAATTCACAAGATCAAATTCGTGAAAAATTACAGAAACCCACCCCGGGTTGCAGCTAATCGGAAGGGCATCTTCCTGTAAACTCAATCAGAACCTATTTGACAGACGATAATAATAATAAATAATAGATTGGCGCTTACACAATATGTTATGGCGTTTTCTTTTCTACAAAAAATGGTGCCTTTTCATTCCAATGATAAAGTAACATTTTCGGTAGAAAACACCATAAGTGTTTGGTCGAGCTTCTCTTCCGATTTGTGGCGTGCGCCTCGGTGTTGTCACACAAAGGGGACGGACCTACAGTTTTACACCGACTCCCAACGGCGATTGTATTTTTATGATAAGTAAATATTTCATAGCAGAAATGCACTCGGAAATTGCCATTGCCTGCCGAGGAGCGACCGTTATTAGAAACTATTTTTTTGTTTTTGATGTTAGCCGGAAGCTAGGACCTGTGGAATAGTAGTGCGCACTTCTAACTACTACACCACAGCGGCGATTGAGCGTTTAACCAGACATTAAGGAACCTTAAAGAACTACTTGCAATGCTACAACTTATGGCTGGTTGCAGGTGGGTTTCGAATTATCCGATGATAATACGTATTCTTTTTTTCCAGAGTGCAACTTGCATGTTTGCTGTAGCTGTTAGACGTACCAAGTGCAAGTCTTTTAGAAAATTATGTCAAAGATCTTGTACCAAACGGTAGCAAAATTCTGTGGTGAAATATTTAAAGTTTAAATAGCGGGACACCAGCCATAGTGAATTGGACTAAGTTGCAAAAAGAAATGGATAAGCAATGAGAGTTTACGCGATATGCTTAGCTCAACGGTGACCGTTTCAGACTCTGCATGATGTTTCAGTCTAGAAAAGATGTCTGGTGAGCTTATGTGGTGATCTCTGGAATAGATTTATTGCTTTTTCCATTTTTCTAAACACTTGGAATTTATTTAAAACAATATACATAAGTAGAAATGTAAGTCTTAAAAAAGCGGTCCAAAGATATTTTAGCGGATAACTTAACTAAAGTTTATGTTCTTTTTGTAATATAAAAATTCTCCAAACAATTTTGGGGAATGTTTCTGAAGTGACAGCCCTTTGCCAGACATAAATATGGATCGTTCGGTTACGTAGATCCCTCAGTCAGTTATTTTAAATACCCAACAACAACATGAAACTTCCGCTGAAGTGTCAACATACGTCTTGTTCGGAGCAGCAGCGGATAAGCCAGCAACATAAAATATGTTTACCAAAATCAATATAAATAATGTTATCTGAACACACTAAAATTTTCATACTCAATTGAGCTGCATATTTACCTATATGTATTTAAACTGTGCTAATTTTATTTCCCCTTTATACTATGTGCTAGCAGACCCGGCGAACTTCGTCCCGCCCAAAATTTGTATATATTTTATTGAAACTTTTTGGTCCAACATTTTCACCAACAATTCACGTTTACGATTTTCATTGGCACATTTGTCTGCTAAGATTATGGTTTTTCCTCTTCACTCCCTGGCGGCAACAATGACCCGGTTCTATAGTGAATGTCCTAGAAGCTTTACAGTATAGTTGGTGGCAATTTCAAAATGGGTGCGAATCATTTCTACAGAAATGCAATATACATATACTAATTTCAGACGAAATACCTTAAAAGTTTGAACGCATAGTAATATTGGAAAATCACATCCATTGGGCAGGAGCGTTCGATATACTCAATGGTGCAACAGGTCGATTTAATCTGACCTTCACGTCCCCTTTTCTCACTATTTTTAGTAATAGCTCGACTTCAGCACCACTTGGCAGCACGTTTTTGCAATAGTATTGCATACATATTTAAAACATTAGCCAAATCGGACCATAAATAAGATTTTTAGTAATAACTCAACCACAGCGCCAACTGTCGGATTAAATTGTGAAACTAAACCATCCAGAGACCCACTCAAACACACAAAAAGTTTCATTAAAATCCGTACAACCATTTAGGAGGATTTCACTCACAACCATCCCTACAGAAGAATTAAAAAATACATTCAAAGATAGCTAAAGGTCGGTACGTTTGTAGGCCTCACACCACCTTTTCAAATAGCCCAAATTTTCTCCATGAGTATAGGCTTGATTTCAACTACATACATATCTCCATACGAAGTTCCAGTACTGTACCATGAATACTTTCAGAGATATGCAGTATAAAAATTCGATTTATATGGGAGGTGCCACGCCCCCCTTTCCAACAGCTGCCCTCTTTCTTCATGAGTATGCGATTGATTTCGTATATCTCCATAACAAGTTCCAGAACTCTACCATGAACACTTCCAAAGATAGGCAGTATGAAAAATTCGGTTTGTAATGAAGATGTCACGCCCCCTTTTCCAATAGTTCCAATTTTTCCTCAAGAGTTGATTGCGTATATCTCCGTACCAAGTTCCAGAACTATACCATGAACACTTCCAGAGATATGCAACATGAAAAATTTGGTTTGTATGGAAGATGCCCCGCCCCCTTTTCCAATAGTTCCAATTTTTCTCCAAGACTATGTGATTTATTTCGTA
>NW_023458555.1:111990435-111992642 GCF_013731165.1 Rhagoletis pomonella
AAATTTTCTCCATGAGTATAGGCTTGATTTCAACTACATACATATCTCCATACGAAGTTCCAGTACTGTACCATGAATACTTTCAGAGATATGCAGTATAAAAATTCGATTTATATGGGAGGTGCCACGCCCCCCTTTCCAACAGCTGCCCTCTTTCTTCATGAGTATGCGATTGATTTCGTATATCTCCATACCAAGTTAGAGAACTCTACCATGAACACTTCCAAAGATAGGCAGTATGAAAAATTCGGTCTGTAAGGAAGATGTCACGCCCCCTTTTCCAATAGTTCCAATTTTTCCTCAAGAGTTGATTGCGTATATCTCCGTACCAAGTTCCAGAACTATACCATGAACACTTCCAGAGATATGCAACATGAAAAATTTGGTTTGTATGGAAGGTGCCCCGCCCCCTTTTCCAATAGTTCCAATTTTTCTCCAAGACTATGTGATTTATTTCGTACATCTCCATACAAAGTTCCAGAACTCTACCAAAAAAATTCCAGAGATATGCAGTATGAAAAAATCGGTTTGTATGGGAGATGCCACGCCCCCTTTTTACAATAGCTCAAATTTGTCTCCAAGGGTATGCGATTGATTTCGTATATTTCCATACCAAGTTCCAGAACTCTACCATGAACACTTCCACAGATACGTAGTATGGAAAATTTGGTTTCTATGGGAGATGCCACAACCCTTTTTACAATAGCTTAAATTTTTCTCCAAGGGTATGCGATTGATTTCGTATATCTCCATACCAAGCTCCAGAACTCTACCATGCACACTTTCAGAGATATGTAGCATGAGAAATTCGGTTCGTATGGGAAGTGCTACGGCCCCTTTACATATAGATTTTTTTTAGCCTAAAACCATCCTTGGGACACGTGCGGCAGGTGGCAGTTTCAAAAAAATCGGCTCAGCCGCTATATTTTGACAGTATCCGTTGTTTCTGATTGGCGCAAAAAAATCTTGCCTAGTGACGAATTCGCTCCTTGATATGGTCGTTGCTCAAGGCTATTTATATTCGAAATTGCATGAAAATTGGAAAACAGGAATCTATAAGCTTATGCAGGCAAAAAGCTACCTACGTACCGAATTTTACGCAAATCGGACCATAAATACGATTTCTTCGAATAGATCGGTCCCTGGTCCACTTCTCGGAAAAATGGATCATATATGCTAAAAAGCTACTTACGTACCAAATTTTAAGCAAATCGGATCGTAAATACGATTTTTTCGAATAGATCGGACCCTGGTCTACTTCTCGGAAAAATGGATCATATGTGCTAATATATGCTAAAAAGCTACTCACGTACCGAATTTTAAGCAAATCGGACCATAAATGCGATTTTTTCGAATAGATCGGTCCCTAGTCCACTTCTTGGAAAAAATGGAATTTTAAGCAAATCGGACCGCAAATACCTGGACCACTTCCCGGAAAAAATGGATCATATACGCTAATATATGCTAAAAAGCTACTTATGTACAAAATTTTAAGCAAATCGGGCCATAATAAGATTTTTTCGAATAGACCGGTCCCTAGTCCACCTACCCGAAAAAGTAGATTTTTTTAACCTAAAACATGGTGGTTACCGAAAGTTATTTATATACAAAATTTCATGAAAATCGGACCAGCCGTTCGCGAGATTACCTGTTACAAAAAAAGGGACTTCTCTTTATATAATTAGTATAGATTAGTATAGATTAAGCATATGTATATCCATACATATATGTATGTGCATACGTACCGCACGCGCTCAGTTGGATACATTCGTATGCAAGCAAGCGAAAAATATGTACATATGTATGTAGGCAATACTGTGTGCGCGGGTGCATACGTACATAAATATTTCGTATACAATACGAAAGTGAAGTGAAGTGGACGCAAAAATTTTAACTCCGCGTTTTCAGTAGTTTTATATTGGAAAAGCGGCGATTTGTTATTTTAAAGTGTGTTCGCAGTGAAGAAAACTACCTGCAGTACTGAAATACAGTGTCACAAACGTAGCGGAGTCAGGATAAGTATATAAATTTATATAAAAAAGAACATTTTCCTTTCTTTTGGCGATCCAAAGAGAAAGCCGCAAATAAAAAGGAAAATAACAAATAGGCAGTACTTTTGGGGCGCTAAACAGCTGATCGCGATTTCAGTGATAGCAAAAAGCTCAAGTCCATAACAAAGCTTTTCACAAAGCTTTCCACTGAGCTTA
>NW_023458555.1:111992742-111998319 GCF_013731165.1 Rhagoletis pomonella
TTAAATAGCGGGACACCAGCCATAGTGAATTGGACTAAGTTGCAAAACAAAATGGATAAGCAATGAGAGTTTACGCGATATGCTTAGCTCAACGGTGACCGTTTCAGACTCTGCATGATGTTTAAGTCTAGAAAAGTAGTCTGCTGAGCTTATGTGGTGATCTCTGGAATAGATTTTTGCTTTTTCCATTTTTCTAAACACTTGGAATTTATTTAAAACAATATACATAAGTAGAAATGTAAGTCTTAAAAAAAGCGGTCCAAAGATATTTTAGCGGATAACTTAACTAAAGTTTATGTTCTTTTTGTAATATAAAAATTCTCCAAACAATTTTGGGGAATGTTTCTGAAGTGACAGCCCTTTGCCAGACATAAATATGGATCGTTCGGTTACGTAGATCCCTCAGTCAGTTATTTTAAATACCCAACAACAACATGAAACTTCCGCTGAAGTGTCAACATACGTCTTGTTCGGAGCAGCAGCGGATAAGCCAGCAACATAAAATATGTTTACCAAAATCAATATGAATAATGTTATCTGATCACACTAAAATTTTCATACTCAACTGAGCTGCATATTTACCTATATGTATTTAAACTGTGCTAATTTTGTTTCCCCTTTATACTATGTGCTAGCAGACCCGGCGAACTTCGTCCCGCCCAAAATTTGTATATATTTTATTGAAACTTTTTGGTCCATCATTTTCACCAACAATTCACGTTTACGATTTTCATTGGCACATTTGTCTGCTAAGATTATGGTTTGGTGGTCATTTGCCGCTTTAAATAAATTTTTTCCTCTTCACTCCCTGGCGGCAACAATGACCCGGTTCTATAGTGAATGTCCTAGAAGCTTTACAGTATAGTTGGGGCAATTTCAAAATGGGTGCGAATCATTTCTACAGAAATGCAATATACATATACTAATTTCAGACGAAATACCTTAAAAGTTTGAACGCATAATAATATTGGAAAATCACATCCATTGGGCAGGAGCGTTCGATATACTCAATGGTGCAACAGGTCGATTTAATCTGACCTTCACGGCCCGTTTTCTCACTTGGCTATTTTTAGTAATAGCTCGACTTCAGCACCACTTGGCAGCACGTTTTTGGAATAGTATTGCATACATATTTAAAACATTAGCCAAATCGGATCATAAATAAGATTTTTAGTAATAACTCAACCACGGCGCCAACTGTCGGATTAAATTGTGAAACTAAACCATCCAGAGACCCACTCAAACACACAAAAAGTTTCATTAAAATCCGTACAACCATTTAGGAGGATTTCACACACAAACATTCCTACAGAGGAATTAAACATTCAAAGATAGCTAAAGGTCGGTACGTTAGTAGGCCTCACACCACCTTTTCAAATAGCCCAAATTCTCCATGAGTATAGGCTTGATTTAATTACATACATATCTCCATACGAAGTTCCAGCACTGTACCATGAATACTTTCAGAGATATGCAGTATAAAAATTCGATTTATATGGGAGGTGCCACGCCCCCCTTTCCAACAGCTGCCCTCTTTCTTCATGAGTATGCGATTGATTTCGTATATCTCCATACCAAGTTCCAGAACTCTACCATGAACACTTCCAAAGATAGGCAGTATGAAAAATTTGGTTTGTAAGGAAGATGCCACGCCCCCTTTTCCAATAGTTCCAATTTTTCTCCAAGAGTATGTGATTTATTTCGTACATCTCCATACAAAGTTCCAGAACTCTACCAAAAAAATTCCAGAGATATGCAGTATGAAATATTCGGTTTGTATGGTAGATGCCACACCCCTTTTTACAATAGCTCAAATTTGTCTCCAAGGGTATGCGATTGATTTCGTATATTTCCTTACCAAGTTCCAGAACTCTACCATGAACACTTCCAGAGATACGTAGTATGAAAAATTTGGTTTGTATGGGAGATGCCACAATACCTTTTACAATAGCTTACATTTTTCTCCAAGGGTATGCGATTGATTTCGTATATCTCCATACCAAGTTCCAGAACTCTACCATGCACACTTTCAGAGATATGTAGCATGAGAAATTCGGTTCGTATGGGAAGTGCTACGGCCCCTTTACATATACATTTTTTTAGCCTAAAACCATCCTTTCCAGTTTCAAAAATATCGGCTCAGCCGCTCTCGAGCCTGGCAAAACTAAAAAACGGCTTTCAAAATATATATTAGTTGAGATATATTATATATTATAATTATATTTTGACAGTATCCGTTGTTTCTGATTGGCGCAAAAAAATCTTGCCTAGTGACGAATTCGCCCCTTGGTATGGTCGTTGCTCAAAGCTATTTATATTCAAAATTGCATGAAAATTGGAAAACAGGAATCGATAAGCTTATCCAGACAAAAAGCTACCTACGTACCGAATTTTAGGCAAATCGGACCATAAATACGATTTCTTCGAATAGATCGGTGCCTGGTCCACTTCTCGGAAAAAATGAATCATATATGCTAAAAAGCTACTTACGTACCAAATTTTAAGCAAATCGGATCGTAAATACGATTTTTTCGAATAGATCGGACCCTGGTCTACTTCTCGGAAAAAGTGGATCATATATGCTAATATATGCTAAAAAGCTACTTACGTACCGAATTTTAAGCAAATCGGACCATAATAAGATTTTTTCGAATAGACCGGTCCCTAGTCCACCTACCCGAAGAAAGTAGATTTTTTTAACCTAAAACATGGTGGTTACCGAAAGCTATTTATATACAAAATTTCATGAAAATCGGACCCGCCGTTCGCGAGATTACCTGT
Organism: Rhagoletis pomonella; assembly: GCF_013731165.1. Taxonomy (NCBI): domain Eukaryota; kingdom Metazoa; phylum Arthropoda; class Insecta; order Diptera; family Tephritidae; genus Rhagoletis; species Rhagoletis pomonella. The sequence goes on from NW_023458555.1 coordinate 111,995,524, forward strand.
TACAAAAAAAAGGGACTTCTCTTTATATAACACTATGCGACAGTCAAAATCGGGATGGGATGAAACCAACGATGTACGTTACCGATTAGCATGAGCGTCCACCTTCCTTTCGTGGTCGCATCCCAGCGTCTCTGCCTCTCGTTTAAGTTAGTCTGTCTTTCTTCTTTCCGTTCTTCGCCTGTTAGTCGCCTGCCGATGTTTCTTGACTTGTCGAAAATTCTCTTAAGTTCCATGGCCATTATATCTGGTGGCATGATGCCCGCTATGACTCCAACGGCCTCGGGTGATACTGTGCGGAACGCACCGACAACCCTGATAGCGTCACTGACTTCGCTGTCTTGGCATATGTTTTCTGCTGGAGCGCTGGCCCCCAGATGGGCGCAGCATACATTAGTATAGACTGACTCACTTTACCTAGGAGTGCTCGCCTGCTCTAACTTGGTCCGCCAATGTTGGCCATTATCCTCGTTAGCGTGGCCGTAACCCTAGCCGCTTTCTCACAAGCTTTGTCGATGTGCGAATTGTAGTTGAGTCTCGCGTCTATCGTCACGACAAGTACTTCAACGACTGCTGTGTCGTGATGCTATACCCGTCAATGTTAAGCGTAGCATTTTCTACCTTTTTTCTGCTTGTGATCAACACCGCTTCCGTTTTTTGCCCCGCTAGTTGAAGCTTTGTTGCCGTGAGCCAGTTTTTGATTTTTTGCGCGGTATTATTGCATAGAATCTCTATTTCGTTGAGTTCCTTAGCCACTGCTGTTACTACGATATCGTCAGCGTACCCGATGATTTGTACCTCCCTTGGTAGTGGTAGGCGCAGTACTCCATCGCAGAGTACGTTCCGCAGTAGTGAGCCCAGTACGGAGCCCTGTGGTACTCCACCCGTCACAGCATACTTTTTCGGTCCTTCATCGGTATCGTAGAGTAGTAGCCTATTTGACAAGTAGTTGGAAACAACTCTCAGCAGATAGGTTGGTGTTTTCTTGCGCTCCAGGGCGCTTATTATGTGGGGCCAGTAGGCCAAGTTGAAAGCATTTTTGACATCGAACGTTACTACCACGCAATATTCTTTCGTGGCATACATCCATCTAGTCCCTTCGATTGCCTTGCTTGCGATATCAGTGAGCTTTTTAATTGCGTCGATGGTTGACCTCTGTCTTCGGAATCCATATTTGTTGCTCTAGTCGTACACGAATAAGTCGCTCCAGTATTTTTCCAAGCGTGTCCAACATGCAAAGCGGGCGGTACGAGCTTGGTTCCCCGGCAGGTTTATTCGGTTTCTGGTGGTGCTTTGGTATTGCCAAGCCTTTCCGCCGCTTGGATTACTTCCTCGTCAGTGACTAATGGTGCGTTCATTATCGCAGGTTGTTCTACTCGCAGCTGTCGTTCTTCTGGAGTTTGCGCAGGGAAGAGTTTCCACAACGTTTTTTAGTAAGATGGGGCAGGTTGGCGCTTGCCCTTTAATTTTCCTCATCACCACTTTGTACGCATCACCCCACGGATTTTCGTCTACCTTTTCACAGAGCTCTTTGAAACAGCACGACTTACTCCTACTTATTGCTTTCTTGAGGTCGCTTCGCTTCCTTTTAAAACACTCGCGCAGCCATGTGTGCTCCGCCGATCCCCGTCTCCTTTGGCAGATCCGCCTCGCTTTGTGGCACTCACTCCTTAATATGCCAATTTCTTCGTTCCACCAGTATGCAGGCTTTCTGTATGCGCCTTGTTTTTTCCTGCACATAGCGGCGTCACATGCTTTGCTGATGTGTCCCACCAGAATTTCCGCCTATCGTTCCGTATCTTCTGCGCTGGCAAGATTTCCCTCCATCATGAGTCTGAAGAGTTCCTCGTCAAGTGTTTCGACTTTCCACCCTCGAGTCTGTGCGTTTCTGATTGCAGCACATTTTCGACTCTGCGCATTGTTTCCGATTTCGACCATAATGGCCAAATGGTCACTATGCGTGTAGAGATCTGACACCTCCCAGCTTGTTGACCGCACTAAGGAACTGCTAGCGAACGTGATGGCAATCACCGAGCCACGACCGTTCTTTTCAAAAGTGTTCCTGTTTCCCGTATTTAACAGCACTCCATCCAGCAACGAAAACGCCTTGAGTAGAGCATCTCCCCGTCTGTTCGTACAGATGCTGCCCCATTCCATCGCCCACGCATTGAAATCGCCTGCCACCACGTTCATCGTGGTAGTCAGGGCTTCTCGTACCAATTCGTCCAGGGTTTTATCACTTTGTGGCGCGATCGGTGGTAAGTCACAGCAATAGAAGTTGATTCCACAGATCTTCGCCCGCGTGTTGTAGGCTTTTCCTAATAGCGGGTTTTCTTGGAGAGCTTGGCCTCCACAGGCCCATATAGAAATATTAACAAAAACCAACAAAACAAACAACCACATGATCAAGTGAATTGCAGCGGAATAGAGGCGCTTGATTGTAGTTGGCTTAACAAGTGAAATAGTGGAAATAAGCAACAAGAATTAACAAGGCGAACTTAGCACAGTGCGTAGGCAACTGGCTGAGTCAGTGGGATCGTCGGTTCGAATCCTACTGAAAGAAGCCTGATGAGGAAATGTGGTGATTTCCGAAATAGCTACCACTTCTAGCATGTTTTCAAATTATTGTTGCTCTTCCACAATAAGTTTTCACTAAAAAACGGCCTCGAGCTCAATAAAAATGTTTGAATATAATTTAAAAAAATATTATAAATTTTTTTGATAATGGGCGTGCCGTCGCTTACTTTTGCCCACAAATGTATATCTCGGTAACCGATGTATCAATTTGTACTAAACTCG
>NW_023458555.1:111998419-111999515 GCF_013731165.1 Rhagoletis pomonella
TGCCCCGCCCCCTTTTCCAATAGTTCCAATTTTTCTCCAAGACTATGTGATTTATTTCGTACATCTCCATACAAAGTTCCAGAACTCTACCAAAAAAATTCCAGAGATATGCAGTATTAAAAATTCGGTTTGTATGGGAGATGCCACGCCCCCTTTTTACAATAGCTCAAATTTGTCTCCAAGGGTATGCGATTGATTTCGTATATTTCCATACCAAGTTCCAGAACTCTACCATGAACACTTCCAGAGATACGTAGTATTGAAAATTTGGTTTGTATGGGAGATGCCACAACCCTTTTTACAATAGCTTAAATTTTTCTCCAAGGGTATGCGATTGATTTCGTATATCTCCATACCAAGTTCCAGAGCTCTACCATGCACACTTTCAGAGATATGTAGCATGAGAAATTCGGTTCCTATGGGAAGTGCTACGGCCCCTTTACATATAGATTTTTTTTAGCCTAAAACCATCCTTGGGACACGTGCGGCAGGTGGCAGTTTAAAAAAAATCGGCTCAGCCGCTATATTTTGACAGTATCCGTTGTTTCTGATTGGCGCAAAAAAATCTTGCCTAGTGACGAATTCGCCCCTTGATATGGTCGTTGCTCAAGGCTATTTATATTCGAAATTGCATGAAAATTGGAAAACAGGAATCTATAAGCTTATGCAGGCAAAAAGCTACCTACGTACCGAATTTTAGGCAAATCGGACCATAAATACGATTTCTTCGGTCCACTTCTCGGAAAAATGGATCATATATGCTAATATATGCTAAAAAGCTACTTACGTACCAAATTTTAAGCAAATCGGATCGTAAATACGATTTTTTCGAATAGATCGGACCCTGGTCTACTTCTCGGAAAAATTGATCATATGTGCTAATATATGCTAAAAAGCTACTCACGTACCGAATTTTAAGCAAATCGGCCCATAAATGCGATTTTTTCGAATAGATCGGTCCCTAGTCCACTTCTTGGAAAAAATGGAATTTTAAGCAAATCGGACCACAAATACCTGGACCACTTCCCGGAAAAAATGGATCATATATGCTAATATATGCTAAAAAGCTACTTATGTACAAAATTTTAAGCAAATC
>NW_023458555.1:111999615-112001925 GCF_013731165.1 Rhagoletis pomonella
CTAATATATGCTAAAAAGCTACTTATGTACAAAATTTTAAGCAAATCGGGCCATAATAAGATTTTTTCGAATAGACCGGTCCCTAGTCCACCTACCCGAAAAAGTAGATTTTTTTAACCTAAAACATGGTGGTTACCGAAAGCTATTTATATACAAAATTTCATGAAAATCGGACCAGCCGTTCGCGAGATTACCTGTTACAAAAAAAGGGACTTCTCTTTATATAATTAGTATAGATTAGTATAGATTAAGCATATGTATATCCATACATATATGTATGGGCATACGTACCGCACGCGCTCTGTTGGATACATTCGTATGCAAGCAAGCGAAAAATATGTACATATGTATGTAGGCAATACTGTGGGCGCGGGTGCATACGTACATAAATATATATATGTAAATTCTCATGCATTTAAGAAAACTGGTTTTATATTTTTGGTGATGAATTTGCAGTTACCCAATGTAATTATGACATACATGAATAGTTTAAGGTGAACTTTCTTTGAGTTAGTCGTAGACCGAAATTTGCCAAATACAGTTGCTTAGCTTATGCATAAATCATTTGTTTTATTTTAATAGCTGCTAAAAAGGCTTAGTAGCTCAACATTTGGTGACCCCGACGTGATCGTATCACGCGATTTTTCGGTATTATAAATCCGTTATCACGCATAGAAATTTCGGGAATTTCCTCCACACGGACAGAAATTGCGGACTATTTGCAAAGCAGTTTTTTTTCGTCGTACAGTTTTGTTGCCGGCCGCTTACTGAGATAATTTTGCCACTCTAGTGTAAACGTCAGCAGCTTCGTCATGCCAGGGGAAGATGCAGATCGAGTAGTCTTTCTAAAGCTGAAAACAAACGCTATATTCAGCAGACTGGAGAGCTTGATTAGCGAGTTGGACTCAGACAAGCTACACAATATAGATGAGTACAATCTTTTAGCAATGCAAGAATCCTTAGGCGAATTGAAATCCAGTTTTTCTGCAGCACACACAAGCCTAGAGAAATTGAACTTCGACTCCATTGCCAGCGACCTGCTGCTCTAATCAACCTCAAAGCTACACTGCAACGGGAGATTGGTAAACGTAGTGCCTCGCAACATTGCTCCACGCTCAAAATGAACTCCAGTGAGGCCCAATCAATCATTGTGAACGCTAATAGCTCACGCTTGCCATTGCTTACGCTGCCTAAATTTAGTGGCGCCTACACCGAGTGGACAAATTTCTATTCAATATTCACGTCAATAATCGACAAGGACAGCGGCCTCACCAACATAGACAAATTGCAGCATCTTCGTTCCTGTCTAGGGTTCGAAATTTCAGACTTTGGTATCGATACTGAGTACTCATTCTGGCATCGAGCTCATGGTATCGATACTCTAAAAGTATCAGGGAAAAAGTATCGATACTACTCAGTATCGGACTCATTAAAATAATTTTGGGATACTAAAATTATTTTAATCTTCAATCGTATATCTAGTTATTTCCTGAAATTAAAACAATAGAAATTTAAAATATTTTATTTTTATTTCATTGCAGAACTTACTTTCAGGTTAGAAGTAATTTTAACGTCAAATGTACATACATATATATATATATATATATATTTTCACGAATTTCAAGTTTTATTAAGAAATTTTTGTAAAGCTTTAGTATGCATTTTTGTAGCCTATTCAATTTTAGTATAATAATGTGCAAGTTGGGATTAAAAGTCAACAGTAGTAGGCTACACGTAAATTTGAATAGGTTACAGAACTGCATTCCCAAAAAGTTTCTTAAAAATCTGCATTTTCGTGAACTTTGCGTAAAGTTTTATGGCCTTATTCACAAAAAATAAAAAAGGTTTATAAACTGAAAAATTTATGAAAATGTCATTTTATTAAGCTCTTTAAACCTACTTTATTTTTTATGAATAAGGCCACTAAACCTTCACTTATTTGGTTTATGTTATGCAACAGAATACACGCAATTGCAGTTTATTTTAAGTGATAGACAAAATAGTAATCCATATAAGCAAAGAAAGCAATGGAAGAAAAAATTTAAAAAGTGTGCGTTTTAAAAAGTATTCGATACTACGAGTACTTTGCAAAGTATCGAGTAAAATCACCAAATAAGGTATCGAGTATTAAAGTACTCATTTTTATACCCTCAGTATCGATACTTACTCAATATCGATAGTATCGTTCGAACCCTATTCCTGTCTGATCGGCGCTGCCCTCGACACCGTACGCTCGATGGAAATAAACGACGCTAATTGTAAGACTGCATTAGATCTTTTAGAAAAGCGCTTCGATAACAAACGTCTTAT
>NW_023458555.1:112002025-112012802 GCF_013731165.1 Rhagoletis pomonella
ACTGCATTAGATCTTTTAGAAAAGCGCTTCGATAACAAACGTCTTATATTTCAGGCACACGTCAGGGAGATATTTGGGCTAGAGAGGGCAGATTCAAACGTAACCAAGCTACGAGAGCTGACAGATAAGGTCACACAACACATACGCGCATTGCAGTCGCTCGCATCCAATGGGAAGATCGCAGATGGCAGCATCGTACAATTGGTGATCCAGAAACTCGACAAAAAGACGCAGGCTAAATGGGAGGAGAGTTCATCGATCAGCGAACTGCCATCCTGGGATCAATTAGCTACGTTTTTGGAGAAGCGCTGTAGAACACTCGAGAACGTTGAGCATTCTATGCAGGCACCGACTGGTCAGGCGGTAAAAGCTAACAAGAACGTGAGTACTGGTCAAATGAAATCCTTTGTTGCTTCCAAATGCTCAACAGGTGTTTGCGTGTTTTGTGGATCTGCCGAGCATGCAATTTATAGCTGTCAACGCTTCGCAAATTTGTCTCCGAACTTACGCCTGAGGGAAGTTCAGAAGCTTTCCCTTTGTTTTAACTGCCTAAAGACTGGCCACAAATTCGAGACTGCAAATCCGGATCGTGCCGCGCCTGTCAGTCGAAACACCACACGCTCTTGCATTTCGAACGCTCAACTCCATCGTTAATCAATAGTCAAGCCGAAGCTTCCAAAAACCAATTTGACAAAATTTTGGAGAAAACTTAAAAATTTAGTCATTTTCGATAGAGAACATTCTAAATAACATTTCTCAGCCCCCCTCACTTTTCTAACTTGCGCAGCGAACGCTCACCGGTGACCGGAAACAGAATATTCTAACGCTGCGTATAAATAAATTTTCGTCTCTCGAGACGGTTTTAAATTAATATTTTGATTTCTGCATTATATTCTTAAGAAGTAGTGATGGATCCGCATACAGAAGGTAATAATGCATTTAAGGGTAAATTTTTGTATAATTTTATTAAGCAAAAGTTCAATTTAAATGTAACGAAAATAGCGGTTTTCAACGAGTATTTTTTTTTTGTTAATTTTTGTGAATATTAAGGAATTTGTTGTATCCCCGGGAGAGATCGCGTTATTATTCTTTACTTAATTGAAAGCTTAGAAATTTTCCTAATATAGCGTGCCCGCAGAAAATGGCAGATAAGTGGTATTTCTTTACTTTGAAAATGTATTAAGGAAAAATCTAAAAACGCAACTAGTATATAGTAACACTACTTTAGATCTATTTTAACACTAAAACAAATAACTTAAGGACGAGCACACCCAAAAATTAAACATTCTAATAATAGAAATATTAACAAAAACCAACAAAACCACCAACCACATGATCAAGTGAATTGCAGCGGAATAGCTGCGCATGATTGTAGTTGGAAATAAGCAACAAGAATTAACAAGGCGAACTTAGCACAGTGCGTAGGCAACTGGCTGAGTCTGTGGTATCGTCGGTTCGAATCCTACTGAAAGAAGTCTTTTGAGGAAATGCGGTGATTTCCGAAATAGCTATCACTTCTACCATTTTTTTTCAAATTATTGTTGCTTTTCCACAATAAGTTTTCATTAAAAAACGGCTCAAGCTCAATAAAAATTGTTCAATATAATTGTTATAAGGCCATAAAATAACAAAAACAAATGACTTAAAGACGAGCACACCAGAGACCGGCTTTGAGTACTAATAAAATTAGTGTACTGATTCATGATCCATAACAATTAGTGCAAATGAGTACTTACACTAATTCAAAAAATGACTAAGAGTAATTTCCACCAAACCAAGAACACACTCAAAATATACTAACTCATATTTGTGGCGGCAATTTTTGTCCCTGTCGAGTATAGTCTACCCAGCTGGATTTTACTCATTTGGTCGAGTGAGAGGCTGAATATAATTTCAGTGAGTTTAATATTATTTGTGTTCTGCTTTGTGCTACATCAGTGTTGGCATTTTTGGTACAATTGTACTTTTTTGATACAATTTCGTTTACTACGCAGTACTTTTTAGTACAATTTTGTGATGAATACTCGGCCCTATTCCCGTTGGCGTTGTCGTTATAATAATCGTTTCTATGTCGTTGTCGTTTTTATCGTCGCTTCGTTCCTAAATTCGCATTCTTGAAGTATATTGAAACGACGGAGAAAAGTTACCGGTAACAAAAAATTAAAATTAATAAAGTATGGCAGCGCTGCAGTGTTTTGCGTTGCTAGTTTTGACACTGAATTTTGTTATATTAACGAAAAATTAAAGAATGGCGAGTACGGAATTTTATTTTTCAAGTTCAAGTGAGGACAATGAAGTGAACAATATAAATAAACATCTCAGGAGGTTACGACATAGTATAAATGTACTTACACTTCCAGATACAATGTAAGAAAATGTATTTAAGTAAATTATTTATATATCTACGTACATGTGCATATGTGCATATTTTTTAGATTTGTGAACACATTTAGACTAAACAAAGCTGCTTTTCAATACGTGCTACAGCAAATCCGCCCGAAACTAAAACGCAACACGCGAAAGTCTGCCATTACGCCAACAATAAAACTGGCAACTGCTTTGCGGTTTTTCGCGCAAGGGTCATATCAGCTTAGCGTTGGAAATGACTTTAATTTGTCGTTGGCCCAACCCACGGTAAACAAGTTCCAAATATCGGAAGATGAGGCGATGGAGTGCAAGCGAAGTTTTTTTGAACGAACTGGTTTTCCTGCAATCATTGGCTGTGTAGACGGGACGCATATTAAAATAATTGGTCCTTGCAAAAGCTCTCAACCTTTGTATTACAGAAAAGTTTTCTTTAGCGTAAATGCAATGATTGTAAATACTTGAATGAATGTAATTTATGGAAGTGATTACTAACTATTTATTCTTTTTTGTATTAGATCTGTGATCATAAAATACCAGATACGTAGACGCCAGATATCCAGGCTCTGGACACGATTCCTTAATTTGGAATATCAGCCGAGTAAGAAGGTTTTTACAAGAAAAATATGAAGCTGGTGAACGTAATTCGTGGATTCATGGTATGAATTACAAATAATATTGAAATGAGTTTTACATACAAGTTTTAGGCGATGCTGGTTACCCATTAGAACCATTTCTAATGACACCTTATAGATCAGCGGCTGAACACAGTGCGGAAAGCCGCTACAATTCCGTTCATTCCAAAGCAAGAAATATTGTTGAGCGAGTGATTGGAGTGCTCAAATCGCGATTTCGATGCCTCCTTGGAGCGCGTGAGTTACACTATGATCCCCAAAAAATTACTAAAATCGTAAACGCTTATGCTGCTCTTCACAATATTTGTCTTCACTTCAATACATACTTTCCTGAAGATGATCTACAAACGCCTTTCGAAGAAGCAGAAAATTCTGCCATTATTAATGTAATTGAGGCAGGCGGTAGCTCAGAGGCTTCCAGAATAAGAGATGTGATTAAAAGCAATTTGTCTTTATAAGTTTTATTTTTAATTCATGCTATATACATACATACTTAAAGTAAAAAAAGAAAAAACACTTCATAAAAAATAAATAAAAATTCAAATGAAATAAATTACATATTTGAACTTAATTGTTTCTCCAATAACTCCAACTTTTTTCTTTTTACTGCAGGATCCAGCTCCAAAAGCTCTTCTTCTTTACGTGCCTTCCGTTTGTAAATTTTTAGGCGTTCTTCTTCTATCTCATACCTTTTTCTTTGGTATCAGGAAACATCTTTCATGTATCCCTTAATGGACTGTAAATGGTCGCACTGCACTTCCTGTATTTCGGTCTGCTTCCTCAACAGCTCTATTCTTTCTTTTTCTGAGGGTTTTGTGCTTCTTGAGGATCGCACTCTTGTTGAAACTGTGGGTGTTTCATCTTCCACATAGTCTTCGACCACATATTCTTCAGCGTTTTCTATATTTGCCTGTATTTGAGAACTCGCAGTCGTTTCATCAAGGTTCAGCAATTTCGGTATCTTCAATCAAACCCAACTCACTCCCTTTTGGATTTATTTGCTGCTCAAACTGGAACCAATTTGCAACCGCTTCTTCCAGTGGTGACAGTTGAATTTGTCTATTGGCTCCTCCTCCTGTTGCCCTCGTTTCGGTTTTGTTTTTGACCAGTTTTTTCTTGACCTTGAATTTCAAGTCCTTCCATACCTTTAGTATAATTGTATAATCGTTAGTTTTAAGTAATATTTACTGCTAACATAATTTTACTTACTTTGTGCCAACCGTCTCCATCACGAACTGGAGGTCCAAAAGGATTAACTTTTTCCGCAACCACGTTCCAATAACTATCGAAGTTTAGAGGTTTTATGCCCTTCCTAAAACCTTTGGCGTATGCGGGGTTCATTTCCATTTCGGAAACTAAAACCTCAAATTGCTGCAAGGTAATAATTTTCATTTTAACTTTATTAATATCGCAATCCTTTCGCTTTCGTTCTAAAAAATGCGGACGACAGTTGACGAATGTTTCTATGGCGTTCCTATCTTCGTTTCAAAATGGAGAATACCGATATATTTCCGATAAACTTCGATAACGCCAACAGTGATGCCAACTTGTCGTTTTTATTTCGTTTTAAAACGACAACGCCAACGAGAATAGGGGCCACTATAAATATATACGTAGCTCTGAAAATTCGCTGCGGGAATTTTTTTATCCTTTTGCCTTCGCCTTCTCGTTTTTACGTTTGTAAGTTTTAAAAAAATGTTTTGAAATAACCATTATAACATAGCAAAAGGTGTGCTATCAACCTCACATTCCTAGGCAAGTTTTGAAAGAATATTTTCGCTACTAAATCTTATTAAAATAAAATGTCGAAATCACCTTCATATAGTTAGAAAAAGTGTCATCGTTAATTCTTTATGTTCTTAAATATCATAACTTCATGACACTCATATATTGACTAGAGTTGACTTTTTATTTATTATTTTTTAATTCTAATTATTTGTTTATAAAATTATAGTTAATTCCTTAACAAAAACTGTATGAGAATAAGTTTAAATCTTTGAACAACATTAAAAAGATCGACAAACTTTCGTAAAAATTTCGAACTTTCTATTTCAATTTTAGTATAATAAAGTGCAAGTTTAAAGTAGCTGGAATTTGCCGCCAATGTCATATTATCTAAACGCGATTTTTTTAATGAAGAAACTGAGCAACACCTTCATCAAAAAAAAAAAAAATTAATATTAAAAATCAACGATAAGTCGCAGCTATTTTAAACTTGCACTTCATTTAAATTGAACGCCATTCTCAAAACATGTATTTCTAGGAAATCTAGTTAAAAGCACGAAATTTTTACGTAAGTTTGTTGATTTTTTTAATGTTGCGCAAAAATTGAACCTTGGGGTTTTATTAAAGTATAAACTGCATTATTATAAACAAATAATTAAATTTAAATAATTTTAAGACAAATGGCCAATCTTGTCAATATGTGACTGTTGTAAAGTTTTGATTAGCACTTGAAATACTAAAAATAAAATGTCAAACTTTAGTACTGAATTCAAAGAAGATGTCTCCTTTATCCATGCTTAATAACTTAAAAAAATTTGTTTGTTAAGAAGTGTACCTTAAAATATGTGCATACACATTTATGTTCAAAGTGTAAAATGTACCTACATAAACTTTCCCATGAATACCATCAAATCATTGATCTTGAAGGGAATCTATGTATGCTTGTCGGTGCAATTTACAGTCGAAAAGTACAGTTTTTGTATAGACTTCGTACTGAAGGAACAATTTCATTTCCCAACACTGTGCGACATGCGGGCGCCACCTTAAACAAGTGAGAGTGTGTTAGTGTGCCTTCGCATGCTGCCGCTTTCTCGTCGTTTGTACAGGTTTTGTTGCTATAAGCGACGAAAATTACTATATTCACTAAAAAGACTCAGCTGAACTATTGGTGCTTCTTAGTGCTGCCACTCATTTCGGTATAACACATTTGTTTAATGGCTCAATGAGAGAATTGAGCACTACACCAATTCATGTCAACAGAGAACTTAGTCATTGTACATACTCTCGCTTTGTGTGCCGTAAGTCACATTTGATGCCCACGAAGGCATCAGTGAGGCACTTAAAGATAAACAAACGTAAGTGCCGCCTAAAGAAGATGATAATAAAATAAGCATTTGGCCGTTGCCATAATCCAATGGCAAAATTAGAGAATATTGATTTCTATAAACAAAAATCAAAAGCTGCAAATATTATACTATGATGAGTAGCAGTATAATATTTGTCAAGCATTAATGTTTACACAGCTGCATCCTCAATAGATGCATCGATCTAATTTCATCATTACTGAGCTCCAAGCTTTATGTATATTTACAAAGCTGCATCCGCAATAGATGCATCGATCTAATTTCATCATTACTGAGCTCCAAGCTTTATTTATGTTTACAAAGCTGCATCTGCAATAGATGCGTCGATCTAATTTCATTACTGAATTCCAAGCTTTATTTATGCTTGCATACATATCTACATTCGCGATGGATGCATCGATTCAGTTTCTGAATCTTTGTAGCATGTTCCCGCTTTCCCGCTGACCTTGCTGACTCCTTGGGATTTGAGTATATAAAGTTGATGTTTAAAAGTTTAAGTGGAGTTGTATTCTGATTACTTAAAGACACTGTTCTATTATTTAAGTTTAATTTAAGACTTAAAATTCGTTTAATAAAGATACAGTTTTTATAAAGGACTTAAACAAAGTTCCAACATATAATTGGCGCAGCATACGGTAGGATATTGAATAAAAAACAATATCCAGCGATCGAACCAACGAAACCAGGGAAGAAACAAAAATAATAAATTTCAACGAACAATATTTAAAACAAAATTCTACAAAGTGTAACTGCACCCATCGCTACAGTGTTATTGAAAAAAAAAACTAAAAGGCTAAAAACAAAAGCCCGCAGTAAAGTGAACTGTAATAAAGTTTGATAAATACGTATTGAAGCAGATAAAAATAAAAAATGGCTTTATCCTTGAGTGAGTGCTTGCGAGAGGCTAGAAGCATACCGGTATTCAGTGGAAGCAATGAGTACTCATTAACAAATTCTTTAAGGGATGTTAACTCAGTACTTTATATTACACCCGAAGAACAGCAAAACGTTATAAAAACTGTTATAATAAACAAACTACAGGGCAAGGCTTTAAAATCAGTAGAAACATTGATGGAACCAACATGGGGGGACATCTTGAGGAAGCTGAAGGAGGACTTCGGAATCAGAAGATATTTTTCCCAGTTAAGGATGGACGCAGTAATATAGAAGAATTGCATTATAAATTAAGAAGAATTTTGAGTGAGATGAATACTAAGTTCAACCTTAATCAAGGAGACTTAGCTTATTTACCTGATAATAATGAGAAAATAATTTTTGATGTATATATCAATTTTTTACCTTTATATATAAGATCTTTATTATTACAAAATGGCATAGGGACCATAGAAGCAGCTCATACATTTTATATCCAAAATAATATTTTAAAAGACATCAAAATATATAACAGAAACCAAAGCCAAAATCAATATAACGATAATTATTACAAAAGCAAAAACTATAATAACAATAGCAATAATCAAAATCACAGACAAATTTCAGGCCAGAATAGAAATAACAGTAAGGGCGGTTCTGGAAATTTTATCAAAATTTTAGACGAAATCTAGGAAATTACAGATGTAATAATATTTCTGGAAACTACCGGAACAAAAATAAATACGAACCGATGGATGTGGATAATTTGCAGGTAGTCGAAAATTTTCAACAGGAGCCTCGGACAGCAGATTACCCATAGTATTTTTAACATTTAATAAAAAAAGAGTGAAATGTTTGATTGACACAGGAGCGGCTATAACCTTAGGTGATAATAACACCTTCGCAAGTAAAGACGTAATTCAGAAATTATCAAAATCAACTCAATTAAACACTTTAGGAGGATCATCTATTGTGATAGAAGAAGTAATCTTCAAACTTCCAATTGAATTTAATATGCCGACTAAAACCATGTCAATCAAACTAACAAATTTTAAAAATAAAGATTTCGATTGTATAATAGGAAGCAACATCTTAATGCCACTGAAAGCTTGTATAAACTATGATACAAAAGCGCTGATAATTAATAAAACTGCTATACCCTTTTACAAAGAAGATAAGCAGTTTGAAATTGAGTATGATGAAGTATATCACTTGGAGAAAGATGATATAAATTTTGAGAAAATTAAATCCAATATATTAAATAAAGATGAAGAAAAACAGCTTAAAAATTTCTTTTATAAAAATAAGAATACATTTTATCAAGACGGTCAGGTCACTGCGATAAAGCATAACATACGTATAATTACGCATAAACCAATTTATTCTAAAATATATAAATAGGTGCATGAACAGGAAATTGAAAAATAGATAAATGAAATGTTGAAACAGGGCATAATAAGACCGAGTAAATCGCCTTATAACTCCCCTCTATGGATAGTAAAAAAAAAGCGGGCAACTCCAATCAAGTGAAATGGCGTGTAGTGGTTGACTATAGGAAATTAAATAGCTTTACTATTGACGATAAGTTCCCAATACCAGATATCAGTTCAATTTTTGATAAATTGGGACGTGCGCAGTATTTTTCCACTATCGATCTCGCTAAAGGCTTTCATAAAATTTTGATGGACGAAAAAGATATTGAAAAAAACCGCCTTCTCCACTCCCTTTGGTCATTATGAATATATCAGAATGCCATTTGGATTGAAGAACGCGCCTTCGACGTTCCAAAGAATGATGAATTTTATCCTGAGGGAATATATAAATAGAATATGCGTAATTTACATGGACGACATACTCGTGTTTTCAATTTCAATTGAGAAACACTTTGGTAACTTAAATAATATATTTAACAAACTAAACGCATATAGTTTAAAAGTCTAATTTGACAAATGTAAATTTTTAGCCCAACAAGCTGAATTTTTAAGACATGTAATAACAACGGAAGGAATTAAACCAAACCCGGACAAAATAAAATCAATAAATGAGGTACCCTTGCCGAAGACAGTCAAACAAATAAAATCATTTCTTGGATTAATCGGCTATTACCGAAAATTTATAAAAAATTATTCTTCAATAGCCTCACCTATCATAAAATATTTAAAAAAAAGATACAAAGATCAATGAAAACGATCAAAAATATATTGAAGCGTTTGAAAAGCTTAAGGATTTAATAACGACTTATCCGATTTTAGCATATCCCGATTTCAATAAGAAATTTGTGGTGACCACTGACGCTAGTAATAATGCTTTAGGAGCCGTACTCAGTCAAGAGGGTAAACCTGTTTGTTATGCAAGTCGTACTTTGAATAACCATGAAAAGAATTATTCAACCATTGAAAAAGAACTATTAGCCATAGTATGGGCGCTAAAATATTTTAGAAGATACGTATATGGAAGGAAATTTTCGGTTCAAACTGATCATCAGCCATTGAATGGTTATATTCTATGAAAGAACCAAATTCTAAAATGTCAAGATGGAGAATACCATGATGAAAACATAACAAGGTAAAACCATTGAGAGGCAGTCTGACGTTTGCCAACAATATAATTTTAAAATCAAAACTCAAACTCACACACACATTCTCATTTTCAATCTCAAACAACAACAATTGTGAACAATTTAATTTTTTTATTTTCAATTTTATATGATTTTAAAATGTTGACAAACGTCAGAAAAAAATCATGGCCGACGAAATGAGAGAATGAATTTACCTTGTAATGTTTTTATCATGGAGAATACTATTAAATGAATATGACTTTGATATCGATTATATAAAAGGAAAAAAATAATAAAGGCTGCATTTCTTTATACATTCCGGATAATCCCATTTCACAGCCGGAATAAACAGAATACGTTTGAAATATACGTTAACATATCATCAGGAACGTTCTAAAGAATAAGTAAACAAAAAAGTTTATTCCAAACGTTCAGAATGAATAAAGAAATTCAGCCAAAATCGCAGACTTTCTGAGCAGGTACAGACAGGAAAATAATTTAGATACAAAATCTACTTTTGGAATAGAGGACGAAGAAATAAGAAGCGAGGAGGAGAATTTAAACGACCATTTTAAGATCAGTGAAGGAATCGTAAACAAATATAAAACTCAAACACGTGTTGTAAAAAGAAAGGATAAAAATAAAGAAAAAATATTTGAGAAATATGTTATTTTGTATATTAATGAATCAGACTTATCGAATGAAAAGTATCTAGAGGACCTGTTTAGAGAAAATATAAGAAAAGGTGCCATAGGAATATACTGTGAATTAGAAGACATGAAGTATGATATTATCCAACAAAAGCTAATTGAAATATTCAACAATGACAAAAAAGTTAAATTTACCAAGTGTAACACGACAGCAACGAGGCAAAACAACTCCATGACCTCATAAAAAAAACACATGAGGAAACTAACCATAGAGGTATTTTCGAAAATTTCGAGGAAATAAAAGGGAAGTATTTTTACCATAATTTAAAAAAATATATTAATAAGTACATAAATAACTGTAGAATTTGTAATGAAGCCAAATATGATCGGAAACCAATAAAAAAACATTTTTGCCATACGAAAAACCTAAAAAACCAAATCAGATAGTTCATATGGATATTTTCCATGTAGAAAAACAGTATTTCTTGACCACTATTTATAGATTCACAAAACTAGGAAGCGTTCACAAACTTTCTAATAAAAACATGATTACCGTTAAAGATAAGCTTGAAGAAAGAATAGCTCTTTTAGGTAAACCGGATCTTTTAA
>NW_023458555.1:112012902-112016710 GCF_013731165.1 Rhagoletis pomonella
GAATAGCTCTTTTAGGTAAACCGGATCTTTTAATCATGGATAACGAATTTGACAATTTTTTAATTAATCAGTTCTGTAATGAAAAAAGTATTCAGACCCACTTCACTACTCCTTACTCTCACACCGGAAATTCAGATATCGAAAGATTACACTCCACACTGCTTGAACATATCAGAATAATAAAAAGTAAAGAAGGAGAAATGAATACCGAAGAACTTGTAATTAGGGCAATAGGTTATTATAATAACATAATTCATTCAACAACTAAACAAAAGCCAATGGATTTCATTAATAGATTAGATTTAGACTTCAAGGAAATTGCAGAAAGAATGGATAAAAAGAAAAGACATGTTATAAAAAAACGAATGCACTTAGGAAACCACCTCCTACAATAAACGCAGACAAAATGTTCATTAAAAAACCCAACAGCAGATAGGCAAAAAACTGCCAAAAGATATAGAAAATATAACCAAAATAACCCTAATAAGATCGATATTGAACAAGTCAAACGACCATTAAAATATTTTATATAAATTTACAGATGATGTAATAAGGCAGAAATTATAATAAATAAAATAGAAACGTAGGCTGGATATATGATAATGGAAAGTCAACCTATATTTCTTATTCAAAATTATTCAAAACTAATACATATTATAAACCTGGAAGAAATCGAGGAAACAATAAATAAAGTGAAATTAAGTATTTCAAGATATGTGAACAAAAAACAGGGATGCATGATGCAAAATTTACAAAAAGACATCGAAGAATTAGAACATTCATTACTAACGATAGGTAGACATAATAGACAGAAAAGGGCATTAGTTAATCTGGGCGGTAGGTAGACTTATCAAATGGGCATTTGGAAACCTAGATGACGAAGATAAAGAAGCTATTGACAATCATTTCAAAAATATAGATATCAATCAACATAATATAATAAGCAACTTGAATAAACAAATTACTATTAATGATATACAAAAATATGTTATACATTAAATTGATTTTGGACTCGCATAAAGAATTATTCAATGAAAATCTGAATTAATAAAATACAATCATCTCACATTAATTATAAATAGAATAAAAGACAAAATTGAAAAAATACAAGATAATATTATGAGTTCAAAACATCAAATTATGAATACATTCTTTTTAACCACTAAGGAAATCGATTTCTATCAAATTGATAGCGATAAGTTAAAATATATTAAATGTTCGTTAGGAAATCTGTCAAATAAAGTAATATTGTTTGTAATAGCGATTCCAATATTTTTAAAAGATAAACAAAAGACAAAATTAATTATTTCGGTTCCCAATAAAAAAATATGCAAATAAATGTGGAAACTACTAGAATCATAGACATAGCAAACGAAACATATAGGCTGCATTTCTTTATTCATTCTGAATGTTTGGAATAAACTTTTTTGTTTATTTATTCTTTAGAACGTTCCTGATGATATGTTGACGTATATTTCAAACGCATTCTGTTTATTCCGGCTGTAAAATGGGATTATCCGGAATGTATAAAGAAACGCAGCCATATTGTTGATGAAGGAAAATATATAAGAAATTTAAAACAAGCTAGTAAATGCATCAAAAACTTGTTAAAAAATTTATATAATGAATGCATACAGAAAAAGTTCACACAAAAACAAATACAAGAAATTGATACTGGCAATATCTTAGTAATTAATTATAATTCGACTCTAATAACCACTTGTAATGAATATAAATATGAATTAAGTGGAAACTATTTAATAAATTTTGAAAACTGCGAAATACAATTGGAAGAATATAAACTTAAAAGGTTTGAAAGCAAAATTAATATTATTATACCTAATCAAAGAAAATTAACAAAAAATGTTACCGAAATAATAAAAGTACCAAAATTAGATAATCTCAAAACTCTAAAGCAAACATTAAATGAAGGCAACACTAATATTTACCATACATACGTTCTGTATTTGATAACATCATCAATAATCGGTGTAATTGTATTCTTAAAAGTAAAAAATTGTAGGATTCGCAGGGACTCGAATCTTAAGGAGGGGCGAGTCACATTTGATGCCCACGAAGGTATCAGTGAGGCACTTAAAGATAAACAAACGCAAGTGCCGCCTAAAGAAGATGATAATAAAATAAGCATTTGGCCGTTGCCATAATCCAATGGTAAAATTAGAGAATATTAATTTCTATAAACAAAAATCAAAAGCTGCAAATATTATACTATGATGAGTAGCAGTATAATATTTGTCAAGCATTAATGTTTACACAGCTGCATCCGCAATAGATGCATCGATCTAATTGCATCATTACTGAGCTCCAAGCTTTATTTATGTTTACAAAGCTGCATCTGCAATAGATGCGTCGATCTTATTTCATTACTGAATTTCAAGCTTTATTTATGCTTGCATACATATCTACATTCGCGATGGATGCATTGATTCAGTTTCTGAATCTTTGTAGCATTTTCCCGCTGACCTTGCTGACTCCTTGGGATTTGAGTATATAAAGTTGATGTTTAAAAGTTTAAGTGGAGTTGTATTCTGATTACTTAAAGACACGGTTCTATTATTTAAGTTTAATTTAAGACTTAAAATTCGTTTAATAAAGATACAGTTTTTATAAAGGACTTAAAGAAAGTTCCAACATATAATTCGTACGTAAAATAGTGTTAGTGCATATGTGTGAATATATTTCAATGAATAATATCCACTAACACTATTTCTTGTGTTATTCAACCAAGTACTTAAAATCATGAATAATTGCAGTTCCCTGGAGCACACCTAAAAGTTAAACATTCTAATAATAGAAATATTAACAAAAACCAACAAAACCAACAACCACATGATCAAGTAAATTGCAGCGGAATAGCTGCGCTTGATTGTAGTTGGCTTAACAAGTGAAATAGTGGAAAAAAGCAACAAGAATTAACAAGGCGAACTTAGCACAGTGCGTAGGCAACTGGCTGAGTCAGTGGGATCGTCGGTTCGAGTCCTACTGAAAGAAGTCTGATGAGGAAATGTGGTGATTTCCGAAATAGCTATCACTTCTACCATTTTTACCTTCCTTTTATTTGCTCGGGATGTAACTATGTAATATTGATGCGCCTAAAAGATGCATCGATTTCCATTCTCAAGTTACATACCTGATGACAGTACGAATGGCAATTATAATAGGAAGGTTTTAGTTTTTAAAACTATAATTTTTTCTTGTTTCAAATTATTGTTGCTTTTCTACAATAAGTTTTCATTAAAAAACGACCTCGAGCTCAATAAAAATTGTTGAATATAACTGTTATAAGGCCATAAAATAACAAAAACAAATAACTTAAGGACGAGCACACTTAAAAGTTAAACATCCTAATAATAGAAATATTAACAAAAACCAACAAAACCAACAACCACACGATCAAGTGAATTGCAGCGGAATAGAGGCGCGTGATTGTAGTTGGCTTAACAAGTGAAATAGTGGAAATATGCAACAAGAATTAACAAGGCGAACTTAGCACAGTGCGTAGGCAACTGGCTGAGTCAGTGGGATCGTCGGTTCGAATCCTACTGAAAGAAGTCTGAAGAGGAAATGTGGTGATTTCCGAAATAGCTATCACTTCTACCATTTTTTCAAATTATTGTTGCTTTTCCACAATAAGTTTTCATTAAAAAACGGCCTCGAGCTCAATAAAAATTGTTGAATATAATTAAAAAAAAATATTATAATGTTTTGGATAATGGGCGTGGCGTCGCTTACTTTTGCCTACAAATGTATATCTCGGTAACCGATGTATCAATTTGTACTAAACTCG
>NW_023458555.1:112016810-112020250 GCF_013731165.1 Rhagoletis pomonella
ACAAATGTATATCTCGGTAACCGATGTATCAATTTGTACTAAACTCGGTGCACTTAATGGAAAAGCAATGCGTTGGAAATATGAAAACTCCGATATTTCAGTAATTGAGGACGGTAATTTACTCCAAGTTAATACTTACAAAATTCTCTTAACAATACTGAAATTGCGCAATAAAAATTTTTATGTTGCTTTTGATTTGCCAATGATGAGTAACTGATTGTCAAAATTTTGTTCCTCGAACGCTTGTTGTAGGCAGAGTCGCCCGAATTTTCGCGTAGAACGCGATACTCTTTCATAAAGAGCAACACTGCCGCATTAATTGCACCTCGAATACATCCATTTTTTACCTATACTGTGTTACATATTTGAATTATCTAATTCCTTAAATTAAAGTTGAATTTGATTTTTTAAACCGGTGGCAACCCTGGGAGGTTGCTTAGAGATAAAGCCTTTTCAAAATTTCCGTTGATACCCATATCGCAGCAATTCATTTAACTAATTGAACAAAATTTTTTAACAGGTGGCAACGCTGTTAATGTTTTAACCTATATTTACTTGATTTTAACCATTTACAACTCTATGTGTCAAAACACGTCTTTTCTAAACATTTTGAGTTGAAATATTCATAAAAATAATTTTGGCCACATAAATCGGCTAAATACCCCTATGTGCGTCGGCAGCTATCAAGTTCAATCCAACGCTATGACTGCATCGTTATCTGTTTCGCCTAGCGCCCCAGTATCTCCTTCTGATGCTGTGCTCCCAGCTACTGCCGTCATTCTGGTAAAAAATCGTGTTGGAATCGTGCCTTGCAGGGCGCTCTTAGATTTTGGCTCCCAGCTACACTTTGTCACAACTCGCCCCGCAAACCAATTGCAGCTTGTAAAAACAAAATCTTCTGCTACAGTATCTGGCATTGGAGATGCCAATTTCTCAACGGAGGGTTACTCAGTCGACCTCGTACTGAAGTCGCGGCCTTCAGATTTCTCAACAAACATAACAGCTGTTGTTGTGCAAACCATAACCGACAATCAGCCTGGCTGCTCCGTGAGCACCAACGAGTGGAATGTTCCGTCGAATATACAACTAGCTGATCCTGGATTCAACTTACCGCAGCGAATTGATCTGCTCATCGGAGCAGCACTGTTCTTCGATCTGCTATGTGTGGGGCAGATACGCTTGGCATCTGGTTTACCACTGCTTCAGAAAACACGTCTCGGATGGGTGCTATCTGGAGTTGGGCAACAAGCTCCAAAACTATCATCATTTGTGGTGCGACGGAAGTCCTCCAGTGATATCATTGCCAGCACTCGGTTGGAAGATTTAGTGCGTCAATTATGGGAAATCGAGCACAACTTCGAGCCGATATCTAAGGCTTCTCAAGAAGATCTCGACTGCGAAGCCCACTTCCGGGAAAATTATTCGCGATTGTCATCAGGCGAATACTCAGTTCGTCATATTGACATAAAATAGTTCTATACGCGCGATATGTATCGAGAGCGCTAAATTAACGTGAAATTCGTGCCTACCAAAGATCAAATAGCTGATGGTCTGACTAAAGCGTTACCAAGGGACAGATTCAACATGCTTATAAATCAATATGCGCTGTCCGAAAATTGACATTTTTGATATGAAAGCAAGTGGGAGTGTTGGATATTGCGCTTTCTACTCACTCCATATATATACTACTTAATATGAATGTACATGTGAAAACATAATTGAATTTTATTTACCGCTTTATTTAAGTAAGTACATATACGCTTTATATGCCTTTTTGAATTACTGAATATATTACTTAACTGTTTTCTTACTCATTGCTTTACACCATAAATTCTTTTGCTCACCGAATCTTTAGTTAGTCATCGTATGATCTTTTCCAAATAAAGAACTTTATTTTGTGTTAAATAGTTGAAGTGACTTTTATTTGCTAGACTTTTGCCAAAAGTATCGTTTCATCCCTATCTTCCCGAAAGAAAAAATAATGAGAATTGCGCGGCAATCTACAGTCGAAAAATAATGGCGTTAGAAAAAAAGCTGTAAACAAAAAATTTAGATTTTTTCGGCCAACAAAAAAGTATTAAAGTTTTTTTCCAGCAAATCTAGCATCTCCTAAATCTACTTAACAATAATCAAAACGATTCATGGACCTTACCAAAAATGGCCAGATGGCCGATATTTTATACCATTTTTACTGTACTTTATAAAATTTCATACATACAAATTTTCATAAAGCGTAATTTCAATAACAATACCTTTAACAGCCAATTTAACGAAAGCAATTTAAGTGAAAGGTGATTTTAATGGAAATGACATGATACAAATATTTAAAGGTAGTTTCACTTCTTCTTCTTTTGACGTAAACTGTGCTTCTGATTGAATTGAAGCTACCATATTCTTTGAAGAAACTAAAAAAATGTTTTGTACTTCAAAAAAATTATTTCAAAAATTATTTCATGGAATATATTTTGAGCATCATTTTATAGCGTGGTTTATTTCTAAAATTACTTATAAAACGGAAGGCACGTAAAATACTCCTATTACATTGCGTAATGCACATAGATAATCTATTTGATTATGCAATCATTCTCATCATTATCGATTAGCTGCATATTTCGGGATGGCCACGTCCATGGTAACTTCACCAAGGTGTTGTTTGCTTGTTCCAACCACTTTTCGGCGGAAAATTTTCAGCCTCGGGACGGATGTGTCCAATCTAAGCGAAACGCTGCCCCAGCAGCAGTAGAGCGAGTAGTTTATCTGTCTATAAACTATAACAAGCAGCTCTAAGAATTTGTAATTTTTTTTACCTCCCTCTAAGTTTATGCTTCCATAGTGCTTTCATTGACGATAAGCTACTTTTTAACTATTCCTTTGTTCATATGTCCTCTAAAAAGGATCCAAATTAAAGCAACATCCTAATATCTATAATAATATCTAATGGAACACTGCATATAATGCCAAATATTTTTGCGGTAAGGCAATTTAAGGTATTTTAAATTAATACACACCTATTAACAGCTATGCTAATACGATGAATTAAGTAAATTTACCTTGCGTGTTGTTATTTTTTAATACATAAAAAATTCCTTTAAAAAATAATAAAATTTTCAAAACAATAATTTGTTGAGGTGACAGTGATGCTCGAGCAATTTACGAAAAGTATAAACGTCATAAGCACAGTTTATGTCAAAAAATTTCAAAGTGAAACTACCTTATTTTTTTGTATCATGGCAAATTGACAGAAAATAAAAAATCATTTTTATTTAAATTGCTTGTGAACCCGGCTGTAAATAACTTAACAGATAAATTACAAACTTCTATATACATACATATGTATGTATGTATGTACAGTATTTATTTGAACACTAATGTTGAGAAAAAATTTGGGGTGTAAAGATTTGTTTAGGCGCCCGCTAAAAAATAGGTAAATTTCATTTTTT
>NW_023458555.1:112020350-112021800 GCF_013731165.1 Rhagoletis pomonella
TATAGTTCCCTGGGAACCGCTCGATGTAATAACAAACTCTCTTTTTTTGTTCTATAATTTTGTTTTGGAATGATTGATCGGATCCAATTGAGCTCCAAAATTTGGCAAAGGCGTTTGCAATATCCCTAGGGTGAGTAACTGTGGATGTGTCTGTAATAAGGGATGGAAAATTCGAAATACGTGTACATCTAATTTTTTTCACATTTTCCCATAGGCATCGAATATTCATTGTAGGGTTAAGGGAATTAACGAATTTTTCCCAAGTCAGCCGTTTAGCGTGCTTACACTCCCTTCTTACTTTAGCGCTGGTTTGTTTGTAGTGTATTAAATGTGTCATTGTTCTCTCTCTTCGAAATTGTTTCCAGGCCGGATTTTTTTCACGTATGAGATTAGCAATTTCTGTGTTAAACCATGCTGGGCTATTATTTCGGTTGTTTTCATTATTCCGCGTAATTGGTATCGATTCATTTGCTGCTTTACGAATAATTTTTTTGATTAGGGCTGCCTCTCTATTAACATTAATAGAACAAGTAATTTGTGCAGAATATGAGTTTGCCTTGAGAGAAAACATTTGCCAGTTCGCTTTCGTGTCAAGAAACTTTGAGATAAACTGTTTTTTGTTGCAGGTGTCATGATTTGTTATCATTATTGAGAAGTGGTCCCAAGTTTCTGGTGGGAGACATGTCCATTTCAAGGAACCACTTAGATTTGGGCTGGTCATGGAAACATCCACTGCCGTAAGCGTCCCTCTGGTATTTAGAAGCGTTGGTGAGCTATCATTAAGAATTACTAGTTCCCGGTCGTTACAAAAATTTTCCCAGATCGTTCCGGTCGTTACAAAAATTTTCCCAGATCGTTCCGGTTCTGGAGGTACTAGACGAGCCCCATAATGTATTGTGCGCTTTTAGATCTCCACATATTATTTGATGACCTTCCTTTCTACCAGTTTGTGCGTTTGGCTGATTGTTAAATATCTCTTCCACCATATCCGTTGTTAAGCTGACATCTGTTTCTTTGTAAATATTAGTTACATACAGGTTCGTTCCATTATTTATTGTGATTGTTTGGTGTAATAGATTATTTTGCGATGCTTCATATTGAGTAACGTTCATATTGTATTTAACGAATATTGCGATTCCAGATTTTGAAGACTACACCATCTTTATTGTGGAAAAATACTCTGTAACCTGGTAGGAATAACATGTTTCTATTTTTTTGCACATTGTGCGTTTCTTGGAGCAGGATAATATCAGGGTTGTGTTTGTGGATTAAACGTTCAAGCCCAAATTTATTGTTCACAAAGCCTTGGATATTCCATTGCAAAAGTTTTATATTTGTTACAACGTCCATGTGAATATTTAATTATTTTTATTTTCTTTGATGTGCAATGTTTTTTTATAGGAATTTGGTGAGATAATTGCTTTAATTTCTGGATATTTCTTAAACAAAT